>NW_010566382.1:0-16713 GCF_000687285.1 Phaethon lepturus
CGGGGATGAAGCAAGTTCTCTCCATGCCATGGTAGCGGTTCTTTAACACTACACAGGGTGGCAGATTCCTTCCCCGAAGGTCTGGTGTAGGCATAGTCATGGGGATTGAGAGCTGCAATATACCTAGGCTTTGATTTCGTTTGGTTCCTTCAAAAAAAAAGTTTAGGTGCCATCTGACGCCTTGGGAGGTTTTCCCATGTTATTGTATGGTGTCACAAGGTGGCAGATTTTGAGATCTGAGCATGTAGGTCTTCTCAAGACAGGAGTTAGCTGCCCTAACCGCAGCCGTGCTCAAGCGCTGCATGTAGGAGAGATCCCGTACGCCTTCCCTGTTCATGGGAGGTGTTCTGTACCTGTGTAGCTTCTCCCAAGTGCCATGGTACAGGATATCCAGGGGCAGCGATCGTGTTGTTTGGAGGAATTGGTTCTCTAGTGTGTAATCTTGTACTGTGGGGGAAACGAGGCAGCTCCCGACTGCCATCGATCATTTGAGAGCAGCTTGCTCGTTTCATGGGCCAACTGAGCTGCTACTTGTGCTGGTAGTAGTGCGGAGCGGAGGCCTTTTCCTGATCTGAGACCTGCAGCTCATGTCGTGTTACAGAACAGCTGGTAAAGTCATTTACCCTAGGTCATGCCTAAAGTTAGAATGGGAGCATTAAAAGTTGAGGTGGGCACATCCACTGTGTTCACTTAGCCCTGCACAGTGGCATGGAATCGGCCTCAAAATGAGCAAAGAAATGAGGGATGTAGGCATCTCGTGTCTGTGTGCCCTCCTTCACTGTTTCCCTCTGACTTCAAAGGAGGAAGAGGAGGAAGACAGCAGTCCTGGAGTGTCCTTCTCGCTCTCTTCAGAAGAGTCGGAGATGGAGCCCGAGGAAGAAAGGATCCGTTACAGCCAAAGACTGGTCAGTATTGGCCCTAAACAATCATATTCTGTTCTTGGTTCTGTTACAACTGAAGAAAGAAAAGGCTTTTACTGGCAACAGGTTTAAACAACCCAAAAAAGTGTTGTGGTGGATTGCTGCAGCCTGCCCAGAGGTATTAGCTCAGCTGGCGGTGGGTTAAATGGCTTCATGGGTCCAGCTTGTCACAAAGTTTGCCGTAATGAAGGGCACTTGGCTACTGAACTCTGGAAGAGGGGAAGGTTGGAGGCTAAGTCTGGGTAAGATGCCTTGCGAAGCTGCTGGATAGAAATATGAAAGGAGTTTTTGGTGTAGTTTCTGGCACGGCAGGTTTTCTCCATGTGTTTGTAACAAGCAGAGAAGCTGAAATACTGTGTGTTACCATTATGTTGGCCTGGACTTGATTTGAGTCTGCTGCGAAATCTGAGAAAACCAGCTTCAGCTTCAGGCTCAAATTTGCTTGTGCTTGTGCACATGTGTGCATGTCTCCTCCTGTTTTTTTCTTTCGGAGGGAGCTGTTCCTAAAGTCGGATCCTAGTTAGGCCTTGTCAGGAGCTCTGCCTTGTCTGATGTTTGCACTGCTGTTGAGGGGACTGCACAAAGCTGATGGTCTGTGAGCTGGGCCGTAACTGTGAGCAGTTTAGGAGCAGCTGCTCTGAGAGTCTGCGATGATATTCCTGCAGATCCCGGAGAAGGAGGGAAGCTGCTGTATCTCCTGCAGGTTGTTTTCATGTTGTTTTGAGGCAGTTGTAAACCCCCAGGGAAGGGTGAGCGTTCCTTCTGTGATGGAGTTCCTCTCCAAGCCACAGCAGTACGTGTACCGTCACCTTCAAGGTGCTGTCTGTAAAGGTAAATCCTTATCCTTTAATGCTCTGAAATCATTTGGTGTGGGGCAGTGTGGTACTCAGCATTAAGCTTCGCCCTCAAGAGCAAGCAGCTCTTGTTGCTCTTTTGTTGCTGCTGGGTGCCCGGCCACAGAAAGGGTGCTGGGGAGATGTAGCCAGCACGTGCCTTGTAGGTGGCCTAGAGATGGGAATCCCTGAGTGAGGAGAGAAACGGTTATTCCAGCAGTGGCCCCTGTGGAGAGGAGGATAGTGGCCATGGTGTGTCCAAACACCTGGTTTACTGAAGGTGTGCTCCTTTTCTGGGTGATGTGTGGTGTCTGTTGCATGTTTACTTTTTGCAGGGAGGATTGTCATACTAGATGATTTGGTGACATGCATCTAGACTTTTATAGCCAGCTGCCTTAGCCCGCTTCAGGAACGTGAAGTGACTCTGATTTGAAGTGGTTTTTAATCTTTTCTCTCTTTTGAGAGGGTGCTTAAAAAAAAAAAAAAAAGCAAAACTGTAATACATCTGTGGGCCCTTCAAGATGACTTGTTTTTCCCAAGTGCTTTGGTGGATGCTTTAATTTGGCAATGCTGCCAAAAAGCAGCAGTCCCTCCTCCTCCCTCGTCCTGATGCACTTGTTCCCACGACTGTGCAGCACACAGCTCAAGGTGTTGAGTTGACTTGGACTGACCATTTCTCTAGCCAGCAGTGGCAGGATGGCTTCTCTTGGAGGCAATGCCGGCTTCAGATTTTGCTTAAACTACGATCTTCGCTACGCTTTAAGCAGAAGTAATCCAAAATGGCTGGATAAAGAAATGGCAGGTGAAGGGGACTAGTGGCCAGGAGCTTACCAGTTTAAAAATGCTTATAATCTCACAAACAAAAATCATCAGGAAGAGTTGCTGTCCTGGTGTAGGTGGCCCGGACTCCAGCAGAATGTGCTAAGCTGGATAAATGGCTGCAGACTGGTGAGCTATGTGCTTAACAGGCTTGGGAAGGCACATGGGCAGTGAGCAAAGGATGAGGCTCACCTTGGCTTCTGTGGCCTCATGTGCATGTTGTCTCTGCCAGCCTGGCAGCCGGGAGGAGGAGGCATGACCCCTGTGTGGTAGGTGAGGCTTAGTTCGTGCCTCCTGCTTCGCTTTTCCTCATTATGCAGCTCGTTACGCTCTCTTGCTGTGTCAGTGATGCTCACTTGTTGAAGGACCTTTAAAAGATTACTATTTTATTTCAAGATGCATGCTTTGAAATGCTGTTGTCCTAGCTAGTATTTCTGGCCCTTGCAGAACAAGGTATCAGGAGTGAATTATCCAGGAAGACAAAAGTGCTGAACATGACTTTTTTGAATATCCTCCTACATACGGCTTGGTCTTGGCAGTTGGTTTTAATATGCCTACATTAAAAATTCTAGATAGGGAAACAGGTAGTTGGTAGTACAGTATGTTTCTGCTGCTGTAAGCTGTGTTTCTTGTGTGTGACTGGTGATCAATGTGGGTGTGATAGCAAAAGAATAAATTTTTTTAAAAATAAATCCAAGCATGGTGGTAGTCTTACCAGCCAAACAACCTTGGCCAGAATAGTTTATCGTTGTGAAAGAACATGGGCAAGTAGCATGGCTTGGTGGTACCAGTGGCCTGAGATGGCAAGAGCAGCTTGCTATCTGGTCTGTTAGGGTAATTACGCCAACAGCATCTTTTGACTGACTGGTTTCCATCAGGATGTAGAGGAAGTCTTGAGTGTTTTGTGTTACTTTGTTTAGTGGGCAATACTGTTACCTTCCTCTGGTTCAATAAAAATCTGACCTATGTATATTTTCTGAAAGGATTTGTCAGTATTGGTGAAAGAGCTGGGTTTTGAGGAGAAATTCACCTCTACTTCAGAAGTAGTCACTCTGCTCTAAGAATGCTCTGCACATCCCTGTGTAGTACAGTGATGTAGTACATTATGTGGGTCGTATTGCTCTAACTGTGCTTGCTTCGTAGTTCAGGCTCTACATCCGTGACTCCCAAGATTTTGAATGCCTGGGTGAGTTGGTCTGGACGCAGGGGTATCGCTGAGAGGGTGTCTTGCACCCATCTGGAACAATTAGACTGTGGAAGAAGCTGTGTCCCGGCAGGCTCTGGGAGGAGGACCCTGGGAGGGGAAGGCAGCCTGTGGACGATGCTGTGTGAGCGGGGAGAGTGCCCACGACAGCGGCTTAAAGGATGTTGGTGTTCCTGACCCAGAGATTCAGCTGGGCGTCCCTGCGCCGTGAGCAGTGGAGGATAGGATTTGTCAGGCACTGTGGAGTAGTTTTCGACTAAGTCTGCATCTGTCTTTCTGCTCCTCAGCTCTATGTAAGGCAGCACTTCGGGGACTGGTTTGAGGTGCTGGCTTTATAAGCTGTAGATGCATGTTTTGCAGGCCCTTAATCAAGGAGCTGAAATGCTCTATTGTATCCTGCGCCCCGAGTGACAGTCCAGCCCTGGCACTAACAATGCCATGGTTCCTCTCTGAGGCTTGGGAGTCTTCCGCTGACTGAGGCTGGGTGGTGGCACCCAGCCTACATCACACCGAGCTGTTCAGCTCCCCGTGAGGAGGCCAAGGGCACGCTGGCACCTGGAGCTGGAGCCTGGACTTCTTAAAGGCAGGGGCAGCAACATGAGCATCTCTAGAGAAAAAGAAGTTTGGTCTGTCTGGTGCTGCAGTGCTCAGATACTCTTGCCTGGTTCAGGCTCTCCAGCAGTTTCCTCACAGAGTACCTTGTCCGCCTTTGCGCTGCCTCAGCACTCACCAGGATCTCAATGAGGTGATCTGAGAGTCTGAGGAGAAACTGTTGCATGTATGTAACTTAACTTTTTGGTAAGGTTAGGTCTGTGTTAGGTCATCAGGAGGGAAGGAATCTCCTGGTGGTGCTTGGGAGCTGTTCAGCGAACTGGACAGTAAGTCTCTGGAAACTGCTGCCGGAGGGGCTGTTTGACCCGACGCTTTCTAAAGCCATGCTTGGCGCGCGCGAGGCGAGGTGTGCCTGCCTCGCTGCCGCAGCGCCGAGTGCGTGCATGGTGCTCCGCTGAGGAGGGGTTTCCCTTACTCCAGGCATCACTGCACACAACGCTGCTTTACCCATCCAGATCTGGGTGAGTCTGTGGAGCTGCCGAAGGGCTCCTCGGCGGGACACAGGGCTGGTGTCTGCCTGTCCTTTGGCAGAGGAGCCGTTGAGTATTCCTGTGTGCTGGAAGTGTGAGGGAGTCTCGCCTTCTGTCTGCTCCGGGGCTAATTTTTCCAGGCCGTTACTGTGAACAAAGACTAGCAAGACTCCGTGAATTACGAGTTGAGATTAGCACATCACCGAAATGATGCCGTACGCTTTCAGTGACAGCGCTGAGGGTGAGGAGGGAAGGGTGGCAGCATTGGATCACTTCAGAATGGCTTGGGGGAGCAGAGCGGGAGGGTGCCATTACCCAAGCGACAAATCCTGCCCATCGTGGTCTCTCTCTTGCTGTCAAGTCAGCAAGGTCTCAGGGTGTGGTTCCACGTTAGGATTGCTAGTGTGGCAGAGCTGGTTTAAGAGGTTCTCTCCCTCCCCCTGTTAGTGCCTCAGGAGCCGATGCCCCTGAGCTGAGTGCTGCTTCAGGGAGATGTGGATCACGTACCAGATGAAAGTTGGCAGGTGGGGGCATCTAATCCAAATTGTCTGTGCCGGGCTAGTGAGTTAGCTGCCCCACCAGCAAGCCTGATGAGACTGGAGAGGTGGCAGTCTGAGATGGGGAGACAGGGTGGGGTAGGAACCTCTTAAACTGGCTCTGCTGCTGGAGTGAGCCTGCGGTGGAGCCGCGCCCTCCCTCAGGGCGGCGGGTGCTCTCTGGGGCTCTGGCACAGCTCCTGCTGCAGGGTTTGTGGTGCCTGGGCCCTGAGTGACCGTCCCCGGCTGGGTGCAGTGGCACCTTTGTTTTGATTGTTGGAGATTTGTTGTGACACCCATGAAGGGAAGTGGGCCTGTGGAGGAGGAGACCCACCCGTTGTCAAGTGTTCTGGGTGCTCGAACATACAGGAGATGAGGGGGGAGACAGAAAGTGAAATGGTGTCTCTCCCATTGCTTGGGGCAGTCCGTGTCCTGCCTTAGCACTGCCCTGCCTTGCCCTCTGGTCAGATCCTTACCTGAAATTTGAGAGGAGGCTTCTGCCTGTCCCTACCAGCCAAAAACTGAGGCCTCTCCTGTAAACAGCAGTTAACAAACCTGTCCTTACATGTTGGTGTCCACACTTATCCCCTGGGCGAGAGTTCACATGAGCTTTACAGTATGTGGAGTCATCAGCTGAGGGATGAAGCTTAGGGAGCGTGGAGGAAAAGGTTTCTCTTGCAGCCGTGTGTACTGTGATGTGGCACCAGCACGTTCAGGGGTGCGCAGCCTGTGCCTGGGGGATGGCAAGGCTGGCTCGCTCTGACAGGTGCCCAGAGTCACAGGGGCTCTAATCTTGTTGGTTTCCAAGTTGCTCGTATCGGTGGTACCAAATCCTTTTTGCGGCATGGGGTGATGTCAAGTGCAGGACACAACCCATGGGGCCAGGAAGGCCCATGCGTGTGTTAGCATTCGCCTGACACTCGTGACAAAATTCCAGCCCTTATCCTCATGCTGTCAAGGGGATAGATGGCCTCAAAGCTGAGAGGGGGAGGTCGGTGGGAAGCAGGCTGTGGGCTGGCAGGACACTGCTCGTGTCTGGCAAGATAGCGAAGAGGAGGACGCAGCTGCTTGCCCTCCCTGTGTTGGTCAAGCAGCTGCCCTTGCTCTGTCTTGAACAGCTCACGCGTCCCATCAGGTTCAGCCTGACTTCTTGTTTGTACTCTTTGTAATGCTGCTCGCTACCAGGTAATGATCCCTTGTGGTTGCTGGTGTTTGTCATCCTCAGATCTTGCTGTGCTTGACAGCGGGCAGTCCTGCTGGAATTTCATGGGGGGCGACGTACAACCACCCAGATTCTCACCTCAGCGCACGTGGTTCGTCCCATGCTTCGGTACCTGCAGGAATGGCGAGCTACGTGCGCTGGGGTAAGAATCTGGATGGTTGTACGTCGCCTACCCATGAAGTTTGACATTGGCAATCCCTTGCCCTGTCAAGTGATGCTCCCTCCTGTTGCCTGAAAGGGCTAGGAGTTTGTCTGCTGGAGAGCCCTATGTGAAATCCTGCCTGGCCAAATGTCACTGGTCTGCTGGACACACCTCAATTTCCTAGTCTAGACAGGACCTGTGAGAGTAGGGTAATTAATCTCTCCCACATGCCTCAAATTGAAGACACTACAAATGAGTCATTCCAAATGACCCAGGTGTAATAATTGAGCTCTAAATAATTTAGGGACTGTTCAGATTTGATCTGGGCAGCTCTTTGGTGGAAGCTAGCAGCGACTGAAGGCTATCCTTGGAAAGCTTTAGAAATCTCTGTGAGCGTTTTGATCCTGAGAGAAGCAAGAGTGTGCTGGTCCCTGGGAGAATGCATCCCCGCAACCAACTGGATGATGTTCCGTGTCAGCAGAGAGGAACACAGGAGGTAAATATCTCTGCTGGTTTCTTACTGTCCCGAGCCTGGCTGTACCTTGAGTGTGTCCTGGAAGCTGCAGTGCTGACTGAGCAAGCAGCCAGACGGTGTGGGAGCACTTGGAGTTACTTCTGAGTTACCAAACAATATTTGCAAGTTGCATCTATGTCTCCTCTTAATAAGCAGCATTAGATTTTCACAGGGTTATCCCAGCTGGAGGTGACACTAGCAAGTTAAGAGAGCAGTCCCTGTGCCCCCAGTACCTTTTTATTGTTGGCTCATTAGTCAGGAGCCACCCAGGCAAGGGTCTACAGGTCACTGGCTGGGCTTTGGGGAGAAATGGCCCACATGGGGGAAGTGGTGGTATGCTCAGAAGACGGAGAAGCAAGGTGGTGCGCTAACACTGAACTCTGAAAATGTATGAGCTGTTGCTGACAGAAGAGTGTTGCTGGTTCCAGAGGAAGAAACAATGGCTGAGCTCTGAGTGGGTAGCCTGAGCTCTGGAAAAAGCTCAATTTGCTGCCGGAGTTGACTTACTAGTCCACAGACTTTCTTACACTATGCCTGACTTGCTTTTATTTGGGTTGAAGAGGTTAAAGGCAAGTGGAAGAGGTAGAAGGTGAGGAGGAACATGGCATACCACACTGAATCGCTGTGCGTTGTCGTGCAGCTGTGGCAGCGGACAGTGCGTCCCGCAGTGCGATTCTGTGGTGGGAGCTGGTTGGGGGCGGCTGCTGCACCGAAGCACGTACCAGTGTGCTCAGAGAACAAGAGTTGTAGCTGAGATCTGCCTTACTGGATGTCCTGCCTGTTCTTAGTCCTGCTGGAGAGGGGTGTGAGAGGACAGAAGGATCTTGCATGGTTGCCTTGGGAAAAGCAAAAGAGCCAAGTAGAAGAGCAAAACCTGCAGTAGGATGACAGGGCCTGTAATTAGGTAGCAAAGATACTAAGCCGTCAAAAGCACTGGGAGGCAAGAAAGAGGGGGAGCATGTACCTCAGAACGGGAAGTGTTGTCTCCAGTTGGCTTGGAGGGCCTGGGATCTCAGTGAAAATTTGATGTTCTTGGGCTGGGGGTCAGAGAGGACAAACCTGTGCAAGGCCTCCTGCTGGGAGGGAGCAGTGGATAGGCATATGCCCCCATTTGGAAAGCGGGATGTGACTATTTCAGCTGAAGCTAAGCAGCTATCTGTGACTGCACTTGTACAAATGCATCATGAAAAAGCCTGTCAGCTGTGATGCTGGCTTCAGATTTTACTGTCTTCTGTCTTGGGTGGTCTCAAGCTAGCTGAGCTGCAGACTGAACTCTGCTGTGCAAGTGCTTTTGCTGGTCCAGGCTCGATTCTTTTCCTGGAGGGCTTAGGGTAGGGTGTCAGCCTGCTGGGGGCTGTGGGGAGCTTTGGGGTGTTCTTCCCTTTCCACAGTGGTCTGAACTCCCCTGTGCTGCCCGCCTTTAGGTACCTGCAGATCTCCCTTGGCAAGGACTCTAATGACTTCTGGTTTTTGAGAGCCAAGGAGTGGTGAGAGCGTGTCCTTACTGCTCTCTCTTTAACTCACTACCTCTCAGGTCCTGTCAGTGCTGCCAAGTAGCAGCTCTAGGCACAAATGCTCTGCCACCTCTGTGTTGCATCTTGGGCAGTTAGGAAATGCTCTGTGCTGTGTCCCCCACCCATCTAGAGGTAGCCTGCATGCTAACGGTTGGACTGCGCTGGCTAATTTTCCCTTGTCCTTACTCATCTGATGGGGAAATCACAGGCTCCAGGATGGCGTAATGAGAATGAGCGTGAGCTGCTGTGGGTCACTGATGCTAGAACAGCTCTGCTCATACAGCCTGCAGCTTAATCTGGAGAGACCAGAAGGGATGTGATGAACTTGAAGTTTTATCTTTGCTGATCCTCCCTGTTTATCTTTTTCCCAGCTCCTAGGAACCAGGGAGGGAAGATGCATAGCTGTCCACAGGTGTTCCTTGCTGGCACTTGAGATGGTTCAGATAAACCCGGTGACAAAGTATAGCCTGTGAATCCATGATGGATTTGTTTGACAGGGTTTCTCTCTGTTCTCTTTCTCTGCGTCCATGCTTGTGCATCTCTGTTGCTGTAGAAACAGTACCGGTAGTGAACAGTGTGAGCTGCCTGTCCAGGGACTGTGAATCCCTGTGGAAGTCCCAGGAACTTGAACGGGAGGAGGTTTTGGGCTGGGATCTGCCCAGGGCTGCAGGGTGGCAAGAAGAGATAGGTGGGTTTCCATTGTGCAGCAGCAGTCTGATGGGGAGGTGCACTCTCTGTAGCACTCCCACCCAGGTCGGGTGCTTGCAAGGGTGCAAATCTGAGTGGCATCCTTGCTGCCCGAAGAGCTGAGGTGTGGTTCACGGTGCTGTGTGCGATGTGCTTGTGTGTGTGAGCGAGCTGGTGGCGGGTGGATGGGGGAAACTGGCAGTTTTTACTGCCATCAACTAGAACAGGTCATATTGATGGTGAGGTGGTGAGTGGAGCAGTAAAATTTCCTCCCTATAGTACATTAAACACTGTCTGCTTTTTGTCTTTCCCTGGATCTTACGTGTTTTAGCTATCACACTGTACATAAACGAGAGTTTTAATAAATCCACCCCACACACACACCCTGTACCCTCTTATGTCAAGGAAGAGGCTCCGAGGTGTGATTGTCATCTGTGATTTTTTTAGTGCTGGTCCTCAGGGTTGGGAACCGACTGCAGAATCATGCTGTCATGCCTGAGCCAGCCCTGACAGGGTTTGGGAGGAGAGGTCGCTTGATGGAAGGCACTGGGGGAAGCATCAGGACGTTTCTTGGTAGAACTGTTACCTAGAGAAGCAGATCCCAACCAGTGAGGAGTGTTCTCCCTACAAGCGAGATATGCGGAGGGAATGGTCCTTTTTGATATTGCCTCTTACCTTGCCTAACTTTTCATGAGGCGGTGGTGAAAGTCTGTGGCATGAGGGAGAAGAGACATGCTGCCGCGGAACTTGGTGAGACCACAAAGCGAATGCTGGAGGAACAGTCGGAAGGCGTAAGAGCAGTAAAGCCTGTATTTAAAAAAAGAATTAAAAAGGCTGGCCTGTGCTGTTTAGTCCAAGAGTGCCCTGCTTCCTCCTTGCTCTCCCATGTACCCCTGGCTCTCAGGAGCTGTAATCTTGGGGTCAAGCTGAAGCAGCTGGAAGTGGAAAGGAGAAGACTGGCAATGTATGCTCCTTCAGGGTTAGGCTGCCTCAGTGTTCTAATTCGCTGTGCATAACTATTTCCATGTGTCGCTGAACTCCTGAGCCCCTTTGTCCCATTTGGAATAAGGAAGGGGCAAGTACTGGGCTTCTTGTGGAGCAAAGGGGGAGGGAGTGTGTGCGCAGTCATGCTGTAACAGTGCAGAGTATGGAGGAAATACCCTTCCTAGTGGATGGTTTCACACACTGTCCATGTTCTTCCCAGTGGCCCTAGGTTATTTTCCTTCTTCATAAGTATCCTAGGCCCTATAGCCTGCAATTCTGGCAGCCTGTTGCTATTTTTAAAGGACAGTGTCAGCTTAGCAAGAATTGCGGTACAAACCCCAAAGCTTCCTGTGATTTTTGCTATCCAAGTACTCCTGTGGTCCAGCCTGGTTCAGTTTGTGTCATGGGATAGAACTGGCAACAGGTTTCTGCAGAGCTGGGTTGGGACACTGGGAAATTTGGAGGGTGAGCTTTTCCTCACTGAGAAATCCAAGCTAGTCCTCTGAACTCCCACCGTGTTGTGGACAGAGAGGTGTTCCGCCTGGCCCAGCAAGGAGTGAAGTTGTGTGGAGCTGACTTACTAACGCTAGATCAGCTGCACCGCTGTCTCTGAATGCCCGTGGCTCCGTCTGTCCCTTGTGCCAGCTCTGCTGGCTCTCTGCCCGCTGGTCTGTGTGGGCTCGGCAGTCTGAACGTAAACAGCCCCCTCTTTCCCAAGGGGGAAAATGGATTATGTGCATGTAACTTCCGAGCCTGCCTTTTTGGACAAGTTTGGTCTACTTTGTTCCATTTGGGGGATGCTCTGTTGCCTTCCTATACAAAGCAAAAACAGTAGCAGAGCTGGTAAGGCTCATCTACCTGACTGCATAGCACATGTGCTGGGCACACCCTGGTAGGAAAGGGCTCTGCACAGCAAGTTTGGTTTTTCCCTTGGATTTCTTCTGATTTGGAAGGGGTGGGAGGTAATTAAAGGGGTTTGCTTAGTCTACTTGAGAAATAACAAGGCTGAATGTCAGAGTGGCTTGTAACACTTTACCTATGTGTCTCAGAAGATTAGTGTTCAGTCCTGAAAGGACTTCGGTCCTTCATGAGCTTCCTCAAGCTCTCATAGAATCCAAGCAGCGTTTGCCCAGGTTACCAGGGTGCTACGGCAGGTGGTGGGTAGGGACGGTTTGAGGGTTAGTAGTGCCATAAAAGCTATTTGGGACAGTGGCTGTGTGTGAAATACACTGCAGGTAACTGGAGTGAGAAGCCGTATCCTTTCCTAGGAGCAGTGTTTCCTTGTTGGGACTGTTGCCAGACTTGCCCATCTGTGATCTGATCTAGCATGTTCCTCTGTCTTGTGGTTTTCTGCTGTGGCTGGTCAGTGTGTGGTTTAGTGGCAGCTGCTAGAGTTCTCCTTGGCCCGTTGGTACCGTCTCCCCACCCGCTTCTTTCAGCCTTGCTCCAATTACCCAATTGCTCCTTGTATATATCCAATTTTTGTAACCCAAAAGTGCGAACCAAAGTATTCTCCCTGCTCATTCTGAAACACTGCCAGCCCTGCTTGTGATAGGAATCCCTCTTGGAGCTGTGTAGCCTGGAAGGGCTCCAGTTTTGCGTAGATTCTGGTTCACTCCTCAGCCTGGTGCTTTGAGTCTGTCTTTGTCCAGGAATGTGCAACCTGGGATACGCCAGTGCTGCTCTCCAGGTCTGCAGGAGATGATGAGGGGCATTTAACCTGGGTTAAGCCTGCTGGATTAGTTTTTGGGGTTGGTTGGTTGGTTGTTTTTTTTTAAAACCAGGCAGCAAAAGAGTTAGTTTAATTTATCTTGTCCAGCTAGTCATCACTGGTGGGTAGGGCACACAGCTGCTAAGATTAGCCACCTGCTAGCTGGTCCTAGCTGGTCAGGCTGGCCTCTAGGCTCGCCCTGGCACAGATATGGCCACTGGCAGGTTTTCCTGGCTCTCTTGCCTGGGGGATTATGGCCTTCCCTGCAGGGCCTCCTTTTAGCTGGGGGAGTAGGGAGCCCAGGACCACTTTATTGGTCATCTGTGGGGCACTGGCAGTTGTTTGTCAAAGCAAGAGGCTCTGCAGAGTCAAAACATTAGCAGAATGACATGGGCCTACCTCTGTAGGGCCCTTTCTACCTCGAGGGTGGCAGGAGATGTTGTGGTTTAGTTACTGCTTCCCAGGCATGAGAGGAAGAGGAGATGGAGAGAAACTGAAGTGTTTGAAGTTGAGGAGGCACAGAGGACAGAAGCCTGGCAGAGAGAAACACAAGTAATGTGCTTGTATGGACCAGAGCTTGGAGCCCAGACCTGGAGCTGAAGTAGGAGGTGCAGGCTTGAAGGAGAGGAATATAGGAAGGAAAAGTTCTTGTGCTTAAGATAAGCAATAACCTGGCAGACTGCTGACTGGATGTCAGAATCTTTGTGCCTTGGTTCTTCACACTCTTATCTGAAAATACTGGCAAGGGAGTGTCTTCCCTGCATGGTCAGTCCTGGCATTGGCACCTGGGTTTAATTGGCTCTGTCCTGGGTCTGTCTGGCAGTGGCCTTGCTGCTGCCATGCTTGTCCATCCTCCTGCCAGGGGTTGTCTTTGCCTTGTGCCTTCCCAGAGAAACAGGACCCTTTTCCACTGATACAACAGATCTTGCGTGACCTTTGAGGGGTGGCTGTTAATTGCTGGAGGATCTCAGCACGGTGTCTTGGAGACTGAGTTCCGGACGCTGCTGCTCAGCAGAGGTAGTCGCTCAAGGTGAAAACACCCGTCAGCAAGTTTGAATGTTGAAGGTCTGGACTTACCTAGACAAGAGCCATAGCTGATTGCTGTAAAAGTATGTGAGAAGTTAAATTCATAAACTGAAGCGAGTTGAGCTTGTTGATTTATAACCAGTTTGGATGTATTTCAGCAAAGTAAACCTACAAAGGGATGGGTGTCTGGGAGGCACCTGGTGAGGAAGCTCAGTGGCGAATGTGAGATCCACTGGTAAGACACGCTGCCCTGTAGGTATGCTAGGAGCCAGGTAGAAGTTGTTATATCTGCAAAGAGGGGAGTTTGGAAGGAAGGAGTTCCGAAACAGGAGTGAAAGGTGGATGCAGTCTTCATGTCAACATCCTTCCGCTACAGAAATAAGGGAGGGTTGTGGGAGACTTCAAACCAGGCAAGCTGCTCTGGAAACTCAGCAGACAAAGGGGAGGAGGCACAGGGAGAGGAAAAGCGAGGCATGCCCTGGTCCCCTGAAGTGGAAGGAGCAGTGGCACAGCAGGAGGAGGCTTCCTGGGGACTGGGAGATGGAGATGTTGGGAGATCAGGGAAGGAATGGTAGCAGACAGGACAGGAAGTCACTAAAATACTGTGGTGTTTGTTGGTTTCACTCTGTAAATATATGAGGCTCTTTCAGCGAAAGGACGGCTTGTTCTTTTTTCAAATGTGACCTTGTACTAGTTCTGTCAAAAAAACCTCACAGGAGAGTAGCCTTCTGGTTCTCTTCAGCCGACTATCCATTCCTCTGCCTTTGGAGGTAGCTGTGCTCCGTCAAGGCAGTGTTTGCTGATGGAGAGAGGTGTCCAAGGAAGGGTTTTGAAGAGTGCCACCATGGAGCTGGATGAGGCACTTCCCCTGGGAGTAGGAGACTGCAAGTGAAAGGATCAGAAGAGAAGGGATAGCACTGGAGCTGTCTGCAGGATTAATATTCATACTTCCTATTTCCTACATTAAGTGAACAGTACCCAAGAGGCTCAGAAGAAAAAATGGTGAAGGACAGCTATCTTAGATGAGAATTGCTGGCTGTCTGGTGTTGGAGGATGAATAAACTGCCTTTATCTTGACCCTGCCTGACACAGAGAGAAAGGCTTTGGACTGCTTGTCTGTTCTTCCTTTAGTAAAACTCTCATCAGGATGAAAAATGCCTGAATCCTAACGCAGATCACAAAGCTGAAGGGGGCGGGGGGGGGGGGTAATATTTAAATATTGCTGCTTAATGCTGAGGTTGTCCAACAGATATATACGTAGTGTGCCTGACTCTTACTCCTTGCTTTGCTGGGGTTGAGCTTCGTCCAGGACGTTCTCCTGGATGGCAGTTTCGGGGGTGTCTGCTGATCTCCTTTTTGGAAGTCGTGCATCCCTGGCTGAACCGACAGTTGACACTGGAAAACCTCCCAGTAGCAGAGCTGCCTCTGGGAAGAAGCGGTCCTCGTCGAAGAGTTCAGCGCTGTGATTTGCTGGTGTGCTCTGGCAAGGCTCTCCTGGATGGGGTTGCACCAAGAAGCAGAAAGAAGAGTTTAGGAGGGCTGTAGCAGTCTACTGGCCAAGACCCGGCCCTGGCATGGGCTGTGGGACAAAGGTAGCTGGCTCTTCCTGGGAAGAGATCAAACTTTGTGCTGTAGGAAGGATTTGTGCTGCTCTCACGAAGTGCGTGCTAGTGGAAAGGTGAGATTGGCATTAGTGTGTCATGGCTTTGCATGTCTCTTGCCCTTTGCAGGTATTGCCTGTAGCCAGTTATTTAACCAGCTAGCAATTCCCTGCATGGCAGGTGAGGATCAAAACCCATCAGAGAAAAAAGGGGTCTTGGAGTGTCCCTTCACAAGCCCTAGGCTCATGCACTGGCCATGTCCGTCCTCATACGGAGACCTGATTTGGGGAGCTAGGGAACCATGGTTTGTGTAACCGCGCTGTGAGGAAGCTGCAGACTCCAGACACGGAAAACTGTGCTGCAGAGATTTGCCCAAAGACCCAGTAGATGCTGTCTCTCCCAAAATGCATGCTTGGAAGTGCAGAGAAGCCTTTCCTTCCTCCTGTCTGCTCTGCATCCACTGAAATACTGTTTTTCCCCACCCTCCCAAGACAACAATGACATGAAAGTGCTGTGGCCCCAGCCGAGTACACGAGAGGCGTTGTATAACTGATGGGAGCTATTTGTATTGTGGCAACGCTTTTGGGTCCTCAGCCATGACTGGGATCCTATTCTCCTACATACTGTGCAAATTAGGAGGCCAGACTCTTCCCTGCCCACAGGAAGAAGCAAAACTGATCAGGCTGGGAGTGTGGAGGGGGTTTTGTGGCTGATGCTTCGCTGATGACAAGAGCATTAGGCTTTGGAATTTGCTCAGCTGGAGGAGACGGTCCCCTTCCTTCCGTGTTCTGCATCCCTGTTTTCCCCATTGCAAAGGGATTAGCGTTTTAAGGTGCTTCTGCACATTTCCTTGTGTTTGCTCCTTTGTGGTGTGGCCACCTTCCATTTGCCTCTGAGGCTGTGCTGTGAACAAGATCAGGGAAAAGAGTCAGAACGGTTCCCTGATGGCACAGTGCAGATCAAGGGGTAGATCTAGATGGAGTGAGGTGAAATTTGTGTTGCTGCCATTTCACATAATGCGAGTCCACGGCAGGTTGGGTTGGTGGAGTGGCATCCTCTGAAACATGTTGTGTTTCTTTGGTCATAAAGCCTCCAAGTTGGTTGGTGAGTGACCAGATCATTCGCTGCATGTTCACATAGGGTAGGAGTGGGATCTGTCCTCAAGGCTGTAATTTGTGCTCAGGATTAACCAACACAAAGCAGTCTTGTGGCCCAAATGCCACACTGGAGTGACTGAGCGCTAGAGCTGGCAGCAGCAGTGATTGGGCACGAGGAGGCAGCGGGTGGATGGGGAAGGGAGCAGGAGCTCCTCTGCATAACACCTCTGGCAATTTACCCCTCACTCAGCCTGGGTCATTCGGTCCTGGTGGGACTGCTTTCTTGCTGGGGCTGGACTCCCAGCATGAGCGCAGCATCCACCTGTGGCCCCAGTGGGATCTGGATCAGGCCGAGCCATGTGGTCACGTTTCTGTTAAGTTAGCCAGCCTACACAATCCAGAGCCCATGCTGGCTCGGTGCCGCTTCCAGAGGACAGCCAATGCCTGATGTAGCAGGGCAGTAACTGCGTCCACTCCAGAAGGAAATCTTAAAGGGAGCTGTCAGGCTGAGGTTGCACCGGATTAGTACTAGGTTGTGTGGCTGCAGCAGTCGTGATCTGGGAGAGGCTCCCAAGGATGCTTATTCAGCCGTGCTGTAGTTATACTTAAACCATGTAAAACTTCCGTGTGCTGCCCTGTCGTTCCTCTCCTGGCAGTAGCTGTAGAAGAGTGCCTAGGAGCAAGCTGGCTAATGCCATCTGACGTTCCACCGGGATAAAGGAAACCCGAGCACCTGAGCCAGGCACTGGGGTTTCTGCGAGGTGACAGCAGAGGAGGGGCTTTCCCAGTGTGTTGGTTACCTACCTGCACGGTACATTCCT
>NW_010566382.1:16744-39203 GCF_000687285.1 Phaethon lepturus
TTGCTGCTACCTAGTTTTTCAGGCTGACGGTGTCCTTGGACAAGTGCTGTCAGCCGGCCTGTGCTGCTTTTACTATGAGAGATGTCTGCATGGAATGGGGCTGCAGCCAGTCACACGCCCGTGGCTGGAGCTGCGTTCCAGCCTGGGTCTCCCAGGGTGAGAGATTGGTGATCAAATGGATCATGCCTGAGTTTCAGACCAATGTAGTAACCCCTGTTGTGTAGCTTAACTAGGAGCCCTGAAATACCATTCAGGCTTCCAGCCTGGGAGCCAAATATAAGTTGTTAAGGGACAAGTTTCAATATAGCCTCTTCTTGCCAGCATTTAGTGTGCCAAACCTTTTTCATCTCATGAGGTTTTGTACCCAGTGAAGGCAAGAGAGCTGCTTTTCCCAAAACCTGCCAACAAAAAGTGAGTGTCTGGAGTAAGGGAGCAAATTGAAATGCAGACCACAGCCTGGTCCTGCAGTGTGCCACCACCCACCTGATCCCAAAGCAGGTGAGACCCATGGACTACAGGGCCCGGTGTCCTCTGCTTGATTATGCATATCCTCTAATTGACTTAAGGACAGAGAACTACCTGCTGGGGCCAGTAGTCCTAGGCCTTGTTTCCTAGGCTTGCCTGGGAACCGGTGAGTGAAAAGCTAGTCATGTGGGAAGATTATTAGCATGCTTGTCTGGACAAGGTGTGCCTTGGATGTCCCTGGTGTGCTTTAGCAAGGAACAAGATACCTACAAAATAATCTTAAGTCTCCTCTAGCTGCCACCGTTATAACAGTAAGAGCAGTCAGAGGTGTCCCAGCAGGAACTGCAACAGGCAGTTGATGTCTGACAGCATCACAGGACAGTATTTGAGACATGCTTCAGTTTATCAGGGTCTGCACAACTAAGGGACCAAACAAGCACAAGGAAGCACCGTGACCTCTACTTTTTTCTCTGAAAGCACAGAAATATAAAAGGGAAGCTACAAATCGTGTTTCCTTGGCATGCTTGCCCATATGACCTAAGCCTTCCGCACCTTCGTGCAGCGCTCTGCCGGGCAGAAGTGATTTGAAATGGTTCTGGGATGGGAATTGTGGTTGTCCAGTGCTTGGAGCTGTTCGGGCTTCCCCTTTACGTCCAGAGGAGGTGAGGAAGGGTCTATGGGTGTACGTGGAGCTGGAATCAGCTGGGGTGGCTTTTTCTGTCGGACTTTGGCGCTGGCCAGCCAGGAAAGCCCCGTGTTTGCATTCTGCCTGGCAGACCTGCGAGCGTCTTTTGTCAGGGCTCTTCCTCCCGGCACAGGCGAACGCAGCAGCAAGCGGTGCTTCCTGGGCTGATCGGCGATGGGGAGAAAGCGGGTGCTCTGGCATCTGGAGATGAGCATCTCAACGCTGTTTGTGCGTGCTGTGCTGCCTGGGGGGAGTTCAGCAAGGTCTCCCGTGGGTTAACAGGAGCTGAGACCTATGGGAGCTGGTTGTGCAGCTTCCTGCCCCCCAAAGGTGGGGCCAGCACGGCTCCGCCTGTCCATGCTGTGATCCCAAAGGCACCCAAACACGGTTCTCTGCTAACAGCAGTGTACCTGCGCCATCCTTTCTCGCCATGGGCGTCTTGTGGTGTGGCCGAGCCAGGGCCGTCTGGCTCCATCCTTCCCCGGCAGCTGTTTTGGACTGTTTCAGACCACCAGCACGGAGGTGAGATGTGAGGTTTTGCAGCAGGGAGAGGATTGGCGATGAGGGGAGAGGCTCCGCTCCTCCCAGGAGCTGGAAGCCATGCCCAGCCCTGGCTAGCTGTTGGGCTTCAGCAGAAGCACAGCAATGCTCCCAGCAGCCTACCCGGCCGGCCTGCAGGGATGGGTGCCCGCCTGGGGCAGGGATGAGTTTGAAATGGGCCTTTCTCGAAACGCTGGGGCTTTTCAGCAAAAGCTGAGTATGAGGCTGTCTCTTGTGTGTCCCTAAATCCTGTACAGGGCAGGCCTGTTTAAAACTGAGCACCATGCCATGTTAACTGATTCAGTGATTTTTAAGGGAAAGTGCTTTATAAGGTGAGCTCATCCTCTGATATAACACAGCCAGGTACTCTTCTCCCAGTGATACCTCTACATCTGTAACTTCATGCTCTGGTGCATCTATTAGAAAGAGCTGGTCTGGGTTTAAAGGCTGAGGGTTTGGAAGTTTCAGCCCCTGGGTTGTGTTGGGAGCAGCAGGATGCGTGGCCCTAGCACCCCACAGCTGTTCCCAGCCGGGAATATGTCGCTTGGCTTCTGCGGGTGGCACCTCTTCTTGTCCTTATTTTTAATGCGTCGTTGTGCGTTTATATAAGTGTGTCCATAAAAGCAGTAAGTAAAATTATATTTCTTTTATTGTTATCAAAGTTTTATCTTTGTATTGTTAAAAACAGTGAAAGAAAGTACTCCTGCTTGCTATCCCTGTTTAGTTGGTGAGTTTTGGGTTTGCAGTCCTTTGTCTTAAGCCTTTTCCAGATTGTTTAAGCACCGGGGCCATTCCAACACTGTTTCTGAGATGCCCCGTTCAGGAGCAGCCTGTTGTTCCTGCCTTGCAGACGAGGTGTTTGTGCCCCTATTGTGTTCAGGTTTCTGGAGGGGTGTTTGGAAAACCAAGCCGAAGTTAATGAGGTGTTAAGAGCTGGGAGAGGTAAGCTGCTCTGCCTTGATGGCAGAGAAACTACTTGTGACTTGATCAGCCTTCTTGAAAGCGTGAGGCTAAACTTATATGTCGGGGGGGGGCGGGGAAGGGAAGTCTGCTTTCGAAACGAGTGTCCCCATGTGCTCCTGCACTGGTTGAACTAATTCGTTTAAAAGCATCTTTAAAGTGGTGCATGTGTATAAGGGGGTCCTTTCTTTTTCACTGGTGCTGTGTAAATAGGTAGGGCCAAAAAGGAGAGGGACAAGCAAAGCAATGTAGTGATCAGACTGATGGGTGGCTAATACCAGGCAGTAACTCACTGGAAGGTATCCTGGGTGTGTTTGATCCAGCTTTGTAGTGTGTGATGGGCTGGGGGAGCTGGCAGGCCAGGGGTTAAAGGGAAGGTGAGGGCAGGGCTGGGGCTGGCTGCTCAGGGGCAAAATAAACCCTCAAGGGCTTTCACCATCACTGAAAGGTGAGCTTGTACCTCCTGGGACTTCATGTGGTCAGAGCAAGCCCTGCCTGGGTGAGGAAGACGGAAGCGAGCGGAGAGTGGCTTTGGGTGAAGCCCCAGTCGGCGCTGAGCTACAGGGAGGAGACCTGCAGCTCGCTGCCACGGGGAGCCCGAGGCATATGCCCTCATCTGGGAAAGAGCACTCTTGTCTTTTCCAGGAGACCCTGAAAGGAGGAAGAAGTAAACTGTCAGATGTGCTCCGCTCCAGGCAGTGGGAGGTGTGCCATGGCAGGAGGCCGTGCAGGGACCGTGATGCACAGACGTGCAACGCTGGTCACCATGCCGGCAATGATGAATTTCAGCATCACGGCCCGTGGCCGGGACTAGTGGTGTTGCTGGGGCTGGGACCCTGCTACCGGTGCTGCAATGCCGCTCTGCGTCCCTGCTGCAGGCAGGTGCCAGCTTCCAGGCCCAGATGTGACAGTAGCTGCTGCGTCACCTCCTGCCCCATCCTGTCCCTGGCTGTCCGCTGGCACAACAGTTGGTGTGAATGCTTTATAACAGGAGCATCCCTAATTGGGGCAAGTCAGTTTGGCTAATTCAGACCAGGTTGACTTTTATCTGAGGAGATTTAGGGAGCATTCCCACGAACAGCTCTGCCACAGCATGGCTGGTCTCTGGAGGAGTGGCTAACAGCTGGGGACAGTAATTCCTTCCAGATCCAGCAATGCTAGAAGAGGATGTCTGTCAGGAATCCCAGTACAGATGTACTTATGAGACCCTTCAAGAAAAGGGTTACTTCCCCCCTGCTACTCCCACACATACAAACAAGGGAATAAATCAACTCTTGTGTACAAGCATAGCCAAAGATGAAAACTTGAGAACTGTCTTCAGCATAAAACCCTTCCTTTATCACTTGGCATTCTGGCAGGGATTTGAATTCACAAGTGCCTTTACCTCCAGCGCAGCATAATACTGATGCACCTGTAAAAATGGGAAACTGATTCTTTTTCCTTTGCCCCAGTTATACTGAACTATCTCCCCTCCTTCCGTGTTTCTGTGTTAGCACTCGTTAGGAGTGAATTATCCATCTCCCACAGAGCCCAACTTGCACAAATCTGTTGGTTGTAGGAGGAGCAAATCTGGTGTTTCAGTGGTGTGTTTTGGATCCAGGACAGATGTTGCCTAAGTAGATCTTCTCTGGCATGTCTCTCTTGAAAACTGATACCAGCAGTGCTTTTTGAGTGAGAGACCTAGTGGATAATATAACTTCGTGATATAGGGAGTAGAAGCGCGTAGGCTTCCCGGGGACCGCCTGCTGCTGGCCCAGGGCTCCCTCAGAGGCCCTGGCTGAGCTGTGCCAGGTTGAGATGAGGCTCTGGGAGGCCAGCTTGTTGTTCCTCCTGGTCCATAACTCTTACCTTCCTGGTCTGCTCTCTTCTCAGCGAGGCACGATGAGGCGGCGTTACGAGGACGATGGCATCTCCGATGATGAAATTGAAGGGAAGAGGACATTTGACCTCGAGGAAAAGCTGTCCACCAACAAGTTTAACTCCACCTTTGTGGTCTTCATGGAAGGCAAAGGTTTGTCTTGGGATTGCCGTGCTGCAGAGTGTGCTGCTGCTGTCAGTAACCAGACAGCTGCTGTGGTTGGCTGCTTCTCCAGTGAGGCATGGTGTGTGAGATGACCCTTCCCCAAGCCTTTCGTAGAAAGCTAACAGTGAGCGCAGTTGGATGTGCTCTTGTGCATCTGACTACGCCCAAAGCCTCCCTGACTGCCAACTTGAAGGGTGGTTACAAGGCAATTGTGGTGTTAATGAAATCCTTTCCCACTGTCCTATGTTTTGCTACCTTATACTTTCCATCCTTCTGTAAAGATGGGAAAGCTGTCTGCTGTTCACACCAGCTTTGTGCTTTCCTCTGCTGTAAACCGATTCACTTGCATAACCCAAGTAGCGCAGAGCAGGCGGGGAACGTTTCTGCCTGCTCCCCTGCAAGTCCTGCGCAGTCCCTAAACAGTTTGAAGGCAATGTGAGGCATCTTGGTGGAGGATTGGCTCAAGCCTGCTAAACCCTTGGGCCAGGGGAGCTGGTAACAGGGAGCGTGTGTGGGAAATGGCATGGAAGCTGCTCGGTCTGGAGAGCAGTGAGCCAGTGTGCAGTGTTGCAGGCCTGCTGGGACACGTGGCAGCCAGGAACGAGCGGGTTCGCCTGGGTCAGCACCTGTAATTGCAGCCACATGTCTACTAGTTGCTTAATTCAAAGACTATGTGGGATCTCTCCCCTTTCTTTCACCACGCATACGGCTCAGTGGGACGTCTTTTCATCGCACAGCCCGTGCAAGCTTCATGAGGATTTACCGTGAAGGAGGAGCATTTCTTCAAGGAGTCCCTTGCCTGGCTGTGGGCTTAGGGAAGTGAGGCCAAAAACCATGCTCTTCCCTTGTCTGGTGCAGCCTGTTGGATTAAACTCCCCCCACTCCCTGGGGGGCCTGTCTGAGGCTTTTCAGCAGCTCACACCATGCTGCTCGCAGAACTGCCGCAAAGGAGTTTCAGGATCTCCAAAGGGGTGTAGAAATAGCAAGGAGCAGGGCTCTCGTTGACTGGCTAGCCTTGCCACAGAGGTACAAGGAGGTTCCCGTGTCTCAACTGCACAGGGCCCTGAGCAACCTGATCTGAGTCTGAAGTCAGTCTGCTGGGAGCAGGGCTGGACTGGAGATCTCCAGAGATCCTCTCTAACCTCAGTTTGTCTATAATCCTCTGAAGGAGTCTCCCCTAACACCTTCCCTCTTTTTGTTTCCCCACACCAGACTTCACAGTTGAATACATCCAGCGGGGCGGCCTGAGAGACCCTCTCATCTTCAGGAGCTCTGATGGCCTGGGGATAAAGTAAGTCTTAGGGGCATAGAGTAGTGGATGACTCTGGCCTGATTTCTTGCCTCTCCCCACATTGCATGGGATCTGATCCCGGTAGCTGGATCTGTGCTCTGCCAAATTGGTATGACTGTGTCCTGTCCTCGCTGTTCTTTACGTGCAGTGAGCAGAGAGATGTATCTTCCACCTCAGTTACCCTGTTCTTACTAGTCTGTTTGGACTTAAAATGAGAGGTCTGAATTGGCTGTAGGTGATCACAATTCAACCAAATATGTGGAAAGTCCCGCTGCTGCTCTGATGCAACATCTGGCTGGGTTTCTCTCCTAGCAATATAGGCATCTATTGCCAGAGTCTCAAGCAATTTGTAGTATTTCTGGCATTTTCCAGAATTCCAACCTGATTTACCCAATATGGTTACTTCTAAACTGTCATCTGCCTCTCTTGCTACAGTAAGTCAACTAAGGTATACAGCTTTGAGTGTAAAGCTGTACCGATGCAAGACTTTGTGCTGGTTTGTGATGTTCATATAAATACGCTATGGGGTGGTAGATGTAGTATTACATACCTGAAAACTACATCAAATCATTACAGCTATCTTTTAAAAAATAAAAAAAAAACCTGATCTGATCCAGTGTTTCTGCTGGGTCAGTGGTTTTTGTTTTGATCAATACAAAAGAGGCATAAATTAGCCCTAGCAAACTTTGTCAGAGCCAGTGTCAGCAACACTGCTCTTAAATTCCTCAGCTGGCTGCGAATGGATGAGCAACATCTCATCCAGCGCGTGTGTACTCTACTGTGGTGAATTAGATAGAAAATTGTGCCGGGCTCAGTTTTAACTGCTGGGTGACTTGGGAGGGCAGAGATTTGGTACTGAGGATTACAGCGTGGGTGAAACTGGATTTCTCATGAGCTTTTGGTTATTCCTCTGGGTCAAGAGCTGCTTGAGTGGCTGCCTGCCCATTCTGCCTGTGACAGCAGTGTTTCTACAGAAAAGTATGCCAGTACAAACAGAGCAGTTATGCTGTGTCAGTGAAATACACTGCTTGTGCTGGTCTGGCTATGCCCTTTATATTGGGATAACTCATACGAGCAGTCTTTAAAATAAGACCTAGGATTGCTTAGCGTAAGGCCTGCTTGCTCATTTGCCAGAAGCCACTGTACAACAGCTCATGCTCTAGAGATGGTATATCCTATTCCCAAATCTGCTTCCCTAGCCAGAAGTTGGGCCCTGTGTTTCACCACAGCACGCAGCCCAGATCTATGCCTCCAGAGATATAGTTGCATGCTCTTCACCCACACCCAGGAGGCAAAAAGAAGCACGGTAGTATCTTCAAGATGCCCATACCAGGGTTACAGGTGAGAAGGGTCTGCAACCAGAAGCACTTCATGATTTTTTTAGCAAGGTGTTTGTCCTGCAGGATGCCAGATCCGGACTTCAGCGTGAATGATGTGCGGCTGTGTGTCGGTAAGTGTCTGGGGACAACCATGCACCTCTCTTGTGCTCTGGGCAGATAAGGAGGAATGGGGAGAGTCATCGGGTTTAGCAAAGCTAGAGGTCTGGCTTTGTAGCTCCCCCATGTGCCACTGCTTGAACCTGAGCCATCCTTCGCCAGCAGATCACAACTCTTACCTCTGAGTCTAGTTTGACCTGAAGCAGCTTCTGTTTCAATGTGGGTATGGAAGAAGATGAAGTTATGGGAGAGGCCAAGACATCACACTTGTGTGGGTGGGTTCTTTGGGGAAGGATCTCATGTCTCCTGGAGTCTCTTTTCTGGGTGGTCCATTGTGCACAGGGATGGTTCCAGTGACATCTGTCTGTTCTGGCAGGGAGCCGACGGATGGTGGATGTCATGGATGTGAATACGCAGAGGGATATTGAGATGTCCATGGCACAGTGGGCACGCTACTACGAAACACCCGAGGCTGAGCGGGAGAAACTTTACAATGTCATCAGCTTGGAGTTCAGCCACACCAAACTGGAGAACCTGGTGCAGAGACCTGCTACGGTGAGTGTGGCTCTTCCTTCTGCAGGAATGTCCTTTCCCTTGTGCTTGTGGTCCTCTGTAGGCGAGGTGCAGGCTGGCACTTGAATGCAGGAGGAGAGGAGCTGCTCTTAACATGCATGGGCTCAGCCAGAGATGTCACTGCCGTGCTCTGGAAGCCACTAGAGCTGATCCTGTGTTGACCTGGACCTCATCTGCTATAGCTGATCTCACAGTCAGGCTGTGCATCCCTCAGCTGTCATGACCATGGTCAAGTCCCTGGTGTGTCATTTTGCTGAGAGCCGACTTTTTCGTTAGCTGTCATCAGTTAGAGAAATGGAAGTGATTGGCTGAGGAATAATTAGAGCAAAGTAACCTGCTCCTGATGGCTGGTGATCAAGAAGAGGCACAGAGATTGAACAAGTACCTGAGTTTGAGTAGAGGGGTCAGATTTGTGCTCAGCCACAGTGAGTGTTGGGGACAGGATGGGGACGCTGGCTTCCAGCCTCTCCCAATTAGCTGATTCCACTGCCTGCCAAGACCTTGGCTGTCATTCAGTCTTGGGCCTACCTTCCCTCTGTGCTGTGCACTGCGCTGCTCTGATGCTTGGTGCGGAGCCCTCTCCTGCGTCCTGCAGCAGAAATCGGCTCTGTTGTGGCCAGAGAGGCGCAGGGCAGGGGTGGCTTGCCATAATGCATGTCCAGGTGTAAAACTCTAGCAGGGCTGAAATTGGACAGCAGAGCTCAGCAATGCTTGCTGCGTTTTGAGAGAGTAGCTAAAGCTTGGATGCTGGTTGAGCTTTGTGGTTTCCTTGGTGTTTGGAAACTATGCTCCTGTTAGGACAGCAACCCTGTGTTCAGCTGGGACTCCAGAGCATGGCAGGGAGGGTTTCTGATGCAAAGAGCTGGAATCTCTGAGGGCAGAGGAGGCCAAGACTGGAAGTGTGCCGGAAGCGGGGCAGGAGGCTCTTTGGCAGGGGGAAAATGAGTTGCCCTTACTGAAGCGTGGAAGGTGGGCTGAATGGGACAGACATCCTGGGCTCCCTCTGCAGTTGGTGGAGCGGAAGGGGCAGCTCTGTAGGGCCATTCACTTCTCTCTGTTAACTGCAGAGGGAGCCTGGACATCTCTGCCTGCTCTGGCTGTCCTGAAGCTTAGTGAGTTGAATCCCACCCTTGCAGATACTGCCCAGCATGTCATATATGTAAGCCCAGTGCACAGCAGTTCCTGCCTAGCCCCTAAGTAGAAGACCAGCATCCCAGTACCGTACTTGGGATCTTGCTGTGGTGGTTGCTGCTTGTGTGAATTCAGAGGCTCGCGGTACAGCAACTGGCATCAGAACAGCTGGTCGTAAGTGCTTTACATGTGGGATTGCGCCAGTGGCATCGGAAAGATTGCTGGGTGTGTGGGGGCCAAAAAGGGGGTGTCGTGGCCATTCAGCTAACACCAGGGCTTCCTTCCCTTCCTTGGTCCTGTCGTTTGTTGTGGGTGTGCTCTGGGCTCGACTGGCTGGCAGTCTGTGCAGCACCGCAGTGGCTTTGGTGGGCCCAGCGCAACCCTGCATCCCGCAGGTGCCCAGCCACACCCAGCTTACCAAGCAGGTAGTCAGTATAACTTCCAGGACAGCCTGGGGGTAGCAAAAGAAGTTACTGTGCCCCTTTCATCTCTACTCATGTCTCTCACCTTTCTGCTGTAGGTGGATTTGATTGACTGGGTGGATAACATGTGGCCCAGGCACCTGAAGGAGAGTCAGACAGAGTCTACGAATGCTATCCTGGAGATGCAGTATCCAAAGGTGCAGAAGTAAGTGACTTCCTGAGCTGTTCCAGTGGTGGCAGGCAGCAAAGCATCAATTGCAAGAAAACCGCCCAAGGGAGAAGCAGTTTGTACTGTGGGAAAGCGAGAGGAACAGTCTCCCTGTTTATTTCAGTGGGTGACGCTTGTCAGGACACTGCAGTTAGTTACTTAAGCCCCTGCTGAATTCCGTGTGGAAAGGTAGTCGTGTGGCTTCTAGGAGCTCACTGCGCTTTGGGGAAACTCTTGGTGCTGACCACCCTGAGATATCTAGAGTCGGTTGAGCTGTTAGGCGCTGCTCATCAGGCCCTGTAGGCCAGACCTGTGATATGGGGGTTTCTAGAGCTGCCAGGTGTGTGAGGATGAGAGCTCGCCTCTTGCCTGGACTAGATTTTTTTGTGGGGATGTGATATAAATGCTAAGTGAGCTCTTCCGCAAACCACCACCTCCCTGCAAAGGGCTTAGCGCTGCAGTTAATTGGTTTCTGGCACTGCTCTGAGCCATTGGCCTGGGTTTGGGTAGCCCATTCCCTTTTGAAGACATTGTATCTGCTCTATAAATGTGGATCACCACTCATTTTCACCTTATTGTCATCTTGTTTTCCACCAGGTACTGTCTGATGAGTGTCAAGGGCTGCTACACAGATTTCCACGTGGACTTTGGTGGTACTTCTGTGTGGTACCACATCCACCGAGGGGGAAAGGTAGGAGGACAGTCCCTGTTGGGAAAGTTACAGACGCTTTGAGAGTGGCTTTTAGTCTATTTTCTTGTTGATCCTTGAAGATGCAGGTCCCAGACAGCGAATTGAATTCTTTCCACCCTAAACGTGTTTATCTGTGGTTCTTGGAAGTAGTTCAGGCCCTCAGAGGTCCATCAGGCACAGGCTGAAAACCCATGCTTGTAGAGATGATGCTGAGACAACCTTACAAAAGATTAAATGACCTAGGGTAGAATAACCCAATTCATCCAGTGCCTTGGGCTTCTGAGAGATCATCTGGCTACGTGGCTGATCACCTCTTGGTGTGGTGCAAATAGCACACTGGGAGCAGCAGCAAACAGAAGAAAGATAATTAAAGATGAATGGGAGCCTCTCCTAAAGCTAAGCTGTCCAGGGGTTTTAAATAGCCAACAAATGTGTGAGGGGTCACCTTAGAACATCAAGTGACTTCAAAAGCAGAAGCATTTGAACTGAAGGTTAGTGACAGGCCTTCACTGCAAAAGCCTTGGATGATTGAGTGAGAAGTAGCTCTGAAACACTGTCAGAGCTGAGCTGCTTGTCTGGAGCTACTTCCTGTAGCTGAGCTCAGCCCAAGATACGAAAACTGAACCCCAAGCTCCTTTTTGAATTTTGTTTTTTCTGGTTACAGACTTCATCTGAGTGCAATGTTTATTCACTGATGGATGACTTCCAGTTATAATTGTGCAGGGATTTCCCTGTGCCAGGCATCCGTCACCCCAGCTGTGTGTTGTACTAGGGCCTGGCTTGGAAGAAATCTGTCTGGAAGGGGATCTGGGGAGGTGCCAATCTGCCCATTTGCCCTTAGGCAGGGTGAATTGCACCTTAAGCTCCCCTTTACAGGTGGGGATGTTGTATTTTGTCTTTTAACTTTCAGAAAACAAATCTCTAATAGTTTGGGTGCTGTATCACTGAAAAGGCTAGCTAGTACTTGAACAATTGAGTCGGACACCCTAGCTAGCGTTTCCGCTGCCCTAGAGAGCACAGTCACGGTCAGAGCATGATGCTTAGTATGAAGTTCTTGCTGGGAAAACCTGCCCTCTGACTGCCTGGGACTCAACCCGTGCTTTAGCTTTACCGCTAGAACAGCATGGAAGAGCTTGTATTCAGGTTTTCGCTGACTGCAGTTGTCAGCTCTACTGTAGTCAAGGAGACTTTGCACTGCTGTCCAGGGAGGGCAGCGACGCAGACAGAATCATCGTAGTACCTTTGAATCAATGCAGTTGGAGCAGCAAAATCCGGTGGTAGTTCGGCTTAGTATTATGAGGAAAAGCTAATGTGGAGGAAAGTATCCTGTAGTGCGGAATTTACCAAAGGCAGGTCCCACCCCTTGCCCAGGGAAATGCACCTAGCTCCTGAGTTAGCCCTTGTGAACAATTAGAAAAGACTTCACTGCTTCTGATAAAAAAACATCAGCCATCTAGGGCTGAATTCATGAGGAAGTCAGGGGGTAGAAAAGGCTGCCTTTGGTGGTTGGACAGCTTCTGAGAAAGCCATGGACAGCCTTAGGATAGGGAACCTTTTCGCTTGTAGCTGCTATGGAAGAAGTATGCTGCTGAAGCTGGCTGGCTGGACTCCCTCCACAAGCATTGAAGGCTGATCTCTAGGAAAAAACTCTTGTCACTTCTTTAGAATCATTTAGGTTGGAAAGGACCTTTAAGAACATAGAGGTGCAAATCTCTAGTTAAGTTGAAGGTCTTACCTGGCAGAAACATGCAGATAGATGTCACCTTTGTCTGTAACACTCTGATGCCTTCAGTGGGCTCTATATCTCTTGGCACTCATGTTGTAAATACTACAAAGCATCCCAAGCTCAGCCTGCCTGTGGTGCTCAGTGCATCAGATCAGGAAGGACCTCGTTCAGCAGCTTGCCCTCTCAAATGGGACTATTGTTCAGGTCACTCTGCTGGGTATTTCCGCAGGCTTGCATCCTCTGTGGGTGGGGAGAGGAAGAGATTTAGATGTCTGGAGAGGGAGCAGGGCAGGTTTGGCAGAAGCAGGGAGTAGCCCCTTGTTGTTAACTATGTTATGACTGACATACATGTGTTCTCCTTACTTGCAGATCTTCTGGTTGATCCCTCCTACACCCCAGAACCTGGAGCTCTATGAAAACTGGCTTCTCTCAGGGAAGCAGGGAGACATTTTTCTTGGGGACAGAGTGTCAGAGTGCCAGCGCATCGAGCTCAAGCAGGGCTACACATTTGTCATCCCCTCAGGTACCGCAGGGTGGGCAGGTGCATCCTGGCCTTTGCCAGGTTTGTGGCAAGAGGCTGAAATTCCTGGGACACAAATCAGAACAGGCAGGATTTAGTTTTCTCTCTCATGAGTAACTGGGAGAGGGAGATGTGATGTGGCTCTGTCCTCTTGCTTGGCAGCTCCCGAAACATGGCTGTCATGGCACTGTGGATTCAGCCCAGGCGACAGGAAAGCTGTGGCTGGCTCACATCACGCTTGATCAATTATTAAAGACGGCTTTCCCAGAGCCCGTCACGTTGACATGCAGAGCAGTGCACGTTGAGGACAGAGGCTGGCCCAAGGCAGCACAACTCCTCAGCTTCCTGAGTCTTTTGTGAAATCTCTGCAGAGTTATGTTCAAATTGTGAAGCAAGAAAGGGAGCCAGTGTGTGAGTTTAAGGAGCAAAGTGACTGCTCTGGACACGAGGAAAGACAATTGAAGTCTGCATGTACTGGAGATAGGAGAATTGGAAAGCATGTAGCTAGAAGTGGATGTTGGAAAACTCTGAATCCCACTAGGGAGCTGGGAAGCAGTAACATGGAGAGACTTGCAGGTAACTGCTTTGCAGAGGGCTTGGGCAAGGGGACTTTGAGGCTGGGAGTGGGAACACTGAAAAGAGTGAGGAGAGATCTTTAGCCTGACTTGGCTTAGCAAGCAGAATAATTGGAGAACATCAGCAATGTCTTGCATGCACAGTTAGTCCAGTGCTGTGCTAGAAGACGCCGAAGGCAGAAGAGATGAGGCAGGTGAAAAAGCAGCTCAAGCTGGTTGTTTGCAAGGACTGGCTCACAGCCTGTTAGGAGCTGTGATGGAGTCTTGGGACGTCTGTAAAATGTTGTGCTTGCAGTAGGGAATATTCCCTTGCAAGGCGAAAGATTGTTGGGCCCTTCTGAAGGCTTCAAATAAAACTGTTGCATAAAAATTGTGTCCACAAGACTGTCTCAGATGTCAAAGGCCGCTGTAACCTGCCGTTTCATCTCCAACAGCAGTGCAGGAATAAGCTGTGTTGTAGCTCACAGCGGCACCGGGAACAGAAACCACCAGGGATTGCACAAGTTACTCATCTGAGTCCTGTTATCACGACTGACACTTCTTTTGAATTGAGGGCCCCGTCCTAAGGAAAAAACCATGCTGGAATTCCCAAGATGTTGGGCTTGGCTGGATCGCTTAGCCTTGGAGATAACTCAAGTCCCAGCTCTGTTGTTACTTTGAGGGTATTTTAATTGTTGAACAGACTTGGGAAGGCTGTTTTCCTTGTTGCTGATGTTCTTAGGCCTAACACAACTAGAAAGCAACTTTGCAGAGACACCAGGATGACAAAAAGCTATGGACAGGAGGTGGATACTGGCACATATGGGAGGATGTGAGGCCAGATCCACAGGTGTATTTAAGTGCCAAAGTACAAGTCTGTCTCTAGCTCTTAGATGGGTTAAGTGAGCTGGGTATTGAGTAATTCAGCAGTGACACTTCAGGTGGACATCGTTGCTGTAACACAGCAATGTCCGCCTTCCTCAAAGAGTCTCTGGTCCCATCCTAGCCCCCTGCTGCTGCTGGGGCTGGCTGATGTGACAAGGGGTCAATAGCTAGTCTGTGTGTTTGCAGCTAACCTGGGTGCAGGTTAAGGGTGCGCCTGTCAGGGTGGATTTAGCTGAGCTGCGTGAAGGTTGTGCAGATTTGACGGCCCTGCTCTGAGGAGCGCAGTTCGTAAGAGTCTGCAAAGGAACTGGAGTTAGTAGGGACTGTCAGTTGTGAGACTTCAACCTCACCTAGTCACTCAGAAGGATTCTTCAAACTCTGCTTTCTCTCCAAGGTTGGATCCATGCTGTCTACACTCCCATGGACACACTGGTTTTCGGAGGCAACTTCTTACACAGCTTCAACATCCCTATGCAGCTCCGGATCTACAGCATCGAAGACCGCACGCGGGTAAGGACCTGCAGGAGAGCTGGGAGGACGTGGCCTCCCGCGATGGCGGGGAGGGTGCGGCCAAGAGCGGTGGTGTGCAGGCAGGCAAGCTGAGCCTCACCCTGTGACAGACCGCTCAAACTCCAGCGGTCTGCAAGCAAGATGCCCTGGCCTGCTAGATGTACGGCAGGAGCTTGGGCAGAGGGGCAGCCTGCGGTGTGCACTAAGGCTTGTTGAGTTCCTTCATGCTGCCTCCAGACTGACACCAGGCTTCCGAGGGGGCTGGAAGCCTCGCTGTGAGTGTGACTGGGACTTCCCCAGGCCACCTTCCTAGGGAAGAAGGCGGCAGCAACATGGCCATGGGAGTGCATCCAGTGTGTTGCCTCTTCCGTTACCTGGCTGCCTTTTGGCTGCTGGTTGCTGTTGATCTTAGACTGTGATGTGGCCTAAGATGACTAAAACTAAAGGCTTCTTGAGGTCTTGAGCAGAGAACACTGTCAGCAAGTGGGTGTTCTCGCTTGCTCATTGTGGAGATGTGGGTCCTGCAGAGAATCCTCGGGACATGCCTGGGCTGTGATGGACGGACTGTTGGCCTCTCTGAAGCAGTTCAGGGTGCTGCAGCAGCCAGGACCTGTGGGTTAGCACTCAGATGTCAGACTATCACCCAGAGCAGCTGAGACGTACATAGGACGATGGAGTGTGTGCCTGCTCCACCCTGGGCAGGGTAGCCTCAGGAAGGTGTGAGGCAGGCAGCAGGGTCAGGGCCATCTTCTGCCTGCGTGTGAATTGCCAGGCTGATGTGACAGAGCCCCAGTAGCACTCTGCTAAATAGCTGAGGTGGTAACACCTCTCTTAATAGACCAACCCTTTCCCTGCCACCATACAAATACTGTCAGATGCTGTGCTGGGGCTTAGGAAGAGGGCTTGAACCTTTAACTGAAATCTTTCATGGCATCTGTCACTCTCTCCTTGTACTAATGAGAAGGAGGTCTGGGGGGAAGAGCTGCAACCCTAACAAAGAAAAATAAAATCTTAATGGCTTGTGAGTAGTGCCTGGTCTCTGCTCTGCCTGGTGATAACATTCTTCTGCAAGGAGAATTGCATCAGGCTGCCAGAAGCATGAATGATGCTGTTAAACATGTACACGCGTTTCCTGTCTCTCAGGAGGGGATCGGTCTGGTTTGAGGCAGCAGTAATAAGAGCTATCTCTGCAGCCCAGTGGTGAAGGCAGCCTGAGCTGATCCCCTTCCCCTTGCCTCTTGCAGGTCCCAAATAAGTTTCGTTATCCCTTCTATTACGAGATGTGTTGGTATGTGCTGGAACGCTATGTCTACTGCATCACCAGCCGCTCACATCTGACCAAGGACTTCCAGAAGGAATCGCTCAGTATGGGTAAGCCCGCGGCGTTGGCTGTCCAGCCCTTATTCCTTCCTCACCTGTATCGTAAGCGGTTTCTTGCACCCTCCTGCTGGGGTACTGCCAGGCTCAGCAGCGCAGTGGGCCGGGGAGGGCTGTGTGGGAAGAATTTGGGACCATCGCTTCCTCGATTTTGCAAGGTGGTTTCTTTGGGTATTTCCTCCTTTTTTGCTGTTTGCTGTACTGAGCAGTCAGAGGGCATTGCAAATTGGCTGAAGGAGGTGCAATTTATTTCTTTTCATTTGAGTAAGGAGTCAAAACTAGCCAGACTTTTGCTTCCTCCTTTGCCCCTGCAACAGGCCAGGTTCCCTGCAGCTGCAAAACCAGCACACAAGTTCCTGCCCTTGCTGGTACATGCAAAGCCTTTAACAGAAGAGGCAGAGGGAAGTTGCAGTAACCACCACTGTGCTGTGAGCTGCGGGGCAGTAATGCTTTCTTGCTGGCCAGGGCCTTCCTGCACGCAGAGTTTAAAGTGCTGTCAAGGTTATGTGGAAGGGAGCGCAGGGAGTGTCTCACAAAAGGAATGTTTGGCCTCCTTACAGCCGAGGCAAGCGGGGCCTGAGCAGTGGTTCAAGAGATGATTTCTTACAGACACCCTTCTGCAGAGTGGGAGGCAGTTGCATAGCCTCCACCCAAGGCCCTTGAAGTAAATCTGTCCTCACTCTCCTAAGAGGCTGTAAATGCTGACTTCTGGGCACCTCTCCTCACAGCCACAGCCTCTTTGGGGCCTTCGACTTCTGTCCAAGGGGCCCTAACAGAGGGATGTGGCTCCCAGCTATTGTTCTTTTCCTGTGGTTCTCTGGAGATCTCCCGCAGCACTTGGTTTGGGAAAGTCTGTCTGTGTCCTCCTCCTGCCTGGAGGCCTCCAGTGCCTTCATTGCCCCTTCTCTACCACTGAGCAGCGTGAAGTGGGAACTAGTGCAGAGCTGAAACGAAGGGAGCTGGAGAGCCCCCTTCCCTTTTACTGTCAGGGAAGGGTGCTTTATTGTGCACAGTCAGGCTCGGAGACCTCATGGTCCACATCCTCTCTCTCCCATCATGAAGGCAGGATCAAAGTCCCAAGTCTCTCCCAGGACCAGATGGCTGGAGATCCCAAGCCCTCCAAAGCAAAGTCAGGTTGGATGGGGCTTTGAGCAACCTGATCTAGTGAAAGATGCCCCTGCCCATGGCAGGGGGATTGGACTGGATGATCTTTAAAGGTCCCTTCCAACCCAAACCATTCTAGGATTCTATGAAATTCAGTCTAGGGTGTTGCTGTCTCTTCCTCTGGGAGGTTTTCCCATGTTCTGTGCTTCTCCCTCCCACAAAACGAGCCAGGAATGGGAAGGGGTTTTAATTGCTCTTTTCTAGCTGATACATGCCCCATCGTTTCCTCTCGCCTTGTCCCCGTATGTTTCCGTTGCCCCAGCATCTCTGGTAACTGGGAGGATTCCTCTAGCAACTGAATGCCTCCTGTGGGTGACTGTCTGGCCACTGTGCTCTTCTCTCACTCTTTTCTCCATTGTGGCAGATATGGAGCTGAGCTCCTCGGACTCGGTAAACATGGAAGAGGAGGAGGAGGAAGAGGAGGAGGAGGATGCAGCAGGGAAGGAACCCAGGCGACCAGTCACAAGGCGATCTGTTCTCACCAGCCCCATAGCCAATGGTGCCAGTGTGGACTATGATGAACTGGGCAAGAGCTGCCGGAGCAGCCTGCCGGGTCTGAAGAAGACCCCATCTATAGACTCTTCCGACTCCAGCCGGGGCTCCCAAAACGGCCAGGCCTGGGACCCAAATGGTGGCAGCCCGCGCAAGAGCAGGAGGGTGCACCTGACACAATTTGAGCTGGAGGGGCTGCGCTGCCTCGTGGACAAACTGGAGTCACTCCCTCTGCACAAGAAGTGTGTTCCCACCGGCATTGAGGATGAGGACGCCCTCATCGCTGACGTCAAGGTACGTAGACGCGAGGGAGACTCAGGCGCTGCCATTCCTCGGGGCCACAAGAAAGTGGATATACCCTGGTAGCATCAGAGATGGAAGGGAATTTCCCCACAAGGATGCTGTGCTTGACTGTGACTTTACCCCCATCCTGGCGTAAGGGGGTGGTGTGTCTTCAGGCTTGGTGTGCTCTTCTTCCTCTACATGAGGCTAATGTTACACCAGCTGATGCTGAGGGACAGCCCTGGCTTGGATTTTGGGTTGGGGCTAGCAGGAGCAGTAACTGCTCCCAGCCAGCATGGCTGAGACTCCTCTGGAGACCCTCTGGGCCGCTTAACGGGCATCAGCGCAGGAGTGCTCATTTGCGATGCAGTTCGTTTCCCATTCTGGGTGTGAAATCCTTGGGCTGCTGGACACTGTGACAGTTGGAGCCCTTTCCTTGCCTCAGGTGCATTTGGCCTTGTTTCTTTCGGTTGTTTGCACAGGATGTGACCTTAGGTTATACAAGTCCTCACCCCCCCGCCCCAGCTTTACACCCTGAGCTGTATCTGCTAGTCCTGTTGTGCTGACTCCATGAGCTTTGGTGTTTTAGCCCTTTCAGCACTGCAGTGAGAATGTCAGCCTCCCTCTATTCCCCAGAAGTCCGTTTTAGTGCCTAAAACCACAGTTACCTTCTGCTCCCTTCCTTGTTGATCTGTTCAGCTGCTTGCCTGTGCTGAAGCTGACATCGAGATGCAGCCATGGGTGTATTCTGTCTTTGCCATCATGTTTTTTTTCCGAGCACTGTCTCCTGCCTTTTTTTTGTGGATCATTTGGTACAACCCAGCGCTCTGCTGCATTGGGAGCAGAGGGCGCAGCTCTGGGGTCCCAGGGTGGGCTGTCATGTGCAGGCTGAGCTCTGGTGGAGCTTGGCTGCAGGGGTGGGAGTAGGTGCTGTTAGAGGAGTGCGCTTCTGGTTTCCTGTGGCTTTTTCGAGCGTGTGCTGTGGCCTTGGAGTATGCAACGCATGTGTTTCTGAGCCACCGTGGTGGAGTGGCCTTGGCCCTGCCACGGAACGTATGATGCTCTGGAGAAACTCAAGCTGTGAGCGCTGTGTTTCACCCTTGGACTGAGAGAGGGAGGCTGGTGCTGGGTGTTCTGAAAGGCAGCGCATTCAAGGTTGTTGGGTTGTTGGTGTTTAGCTGGGTTTTGAGACCTGTTCAAAGGACTTATGTTCTGGAGCTAATGGACATGTGCCTATGGTTTTGATGGGACCCATTAGCCCCTGTGTCCGGTTGTACCTTGCAGATGAGCTGCCAAAGTCCCTGCAGTCTGGTCAGAGCAAACGGCTTCCCTTGAAGGACTTGCTCCTTAAAGCTGGCTGTCCTCTGAGGCTCAGAAGTGTCCTGAGCAGCAGGACTGTCCCTCAGGACTAGCAGCTGTGCTACAGGGCATCCTCAAGGCCTGAAGGTCCTTAGTCATCAGACTGCAGTGGTTGGAGAAAACAGGAAAAGTTTGTCAAACTACATTAAACCTTTACTTTCAAAACTTACATTTTCCTTAGAGATGATGGAACTGGCAAAATGTAGGTTGGCTTATAAAACCTGAAAAGGGATAAGACTTTTTTAGCTAAACATTTTAACTGCTCTGGTCACTGAAATGCCTGATGAGTGAGGTCTAATTTGCAGCATCAACAGCTTGTGTGGAGAACACCTTTTTTAAAGCAGGACAAGTTGTTACCAAGCTAGAGCCTTGAAGTGGCCATCCATGCATCTGTAACTCATGATGTGGGATACAGATCCTAGTTCAGTCATGTTTCCTTTGTAAGCTTCAGTATAACTCCCTCCTCTAATAGCTTTTGTGTTCTGGCACAGCTGTAGCTGACTCTCCCAGAACACGGTCCTACCGTGGCTGTACATAAGCGTGGCCCTTCCCTTCTCCGGTCGTCTTCTGATGCTCCTGCCTTCCCTCACAGCTCTTGGGAGGTGTGATCCGTGTGGGGTCCCTCGTGCTGCACCCCAGACCTGGATCCCTTCTGCTAATCTGCTGTTTCTCTTTATGTGCTTGTGGAGAACCAGAGCCTAATCCAAGGCTCTGGTGGAGCGCTAGTGACAAGCTAAACGGAAAGCATGTGTCTTCCACCGCATCTTAGCCTGGCTCTGGGGCCATCGATCTGCAGCAGGTACTGTTATCCTTACATCACCAGGTGAGGTCATTAACAGACCTGAGATCTTGCCAACAGGACCATTGGGAAAGACCTACTCTAAAGACGCACATAATCAGCGTCTTTTCAGGGCTCACCAACTTTGCCGTCGCTATGTAGCTGTGTCCACTTAGGCAGACGCTGCGTTGTGGAAGGGTTTTGTGGCTGTTTATTTGGTTGGTCTGCTACCCGGTATCAGAACATGGTATTTTCTCATCGTAGAGCCCTGATACGTTGGCATCTTGATCTGCCTGTCAGATCAAACATCCTACCACACTTCCTGCCACCCTCTGCTAACCGGTGTCCCCAGGCACACTGGAGCAGGCACAGAGCGGGAGAATGCTGCCTTTTCCCACAGCTTCTTGGGTGGTGATCGTGACCTCGGGATGCCCATGCGTCAGGTCACGTGAAGAAATAGGCTTCTGTGTCCTGTCATGGGTTGAGCCTGGAGCCATCACATGGTGGGACATGACACTTCAGATGTGACAAAGATGTGCTTCCAGCTCCATGGCAGGAGGGATTGTCGGTCTGCTGAGATTCTGTAAACAAGGCTGCATCAGGCATCTTCAATAGGAAGAAGCATGTTGCCTCTCCTTAACTTTTCTAGCTTTGCCTGTCACCCTTGGAAGGCTCCTGCTCTCCAGTAACTTAAATTGGAGGGCTCCCAGAAATCAGAATAGCTTCTAGCACTGCCTCAGGAGAAGATCTGCCTTTGTGAAATGAGATTGTGAACATGTTGCCTTGTAGCACCGATGCCTTGCTGAAAAATCTCTGTGCATTTGGTGATGCCTCTGTGGATGGTCTGGACTGGAGGTGCTGGAAGGATCATTGGCAAAGAAGGAACTTCTGAGAGGTTCTGTTGCCTTTTGACTGTTTCTGTCCATCGCTTGTGACCCCTCCCCTTGGGGTGTGCTGGTTTCCCTTATTTAGGCTTCAGAGGAGCGGGATGGTCCATGAGGCTCTGGCTTTGGAGCTGTCAGACCTGTTGTTGGCTGACTTGTGCGGAGCTGAGCCCACGTCTGAACCGTTTGCTTGCTGCAGTGCCACCTCACTGAGTAACTGGCCTCAGTAACTGGCACAAACGGGTTATATTTGTGCTCTGCCTGAGGTGGTGGAGCACCAAGCATTGTAGAAAAGCTTCTTCCAGAAGCATGGATCCTGTCTCCGGGACTTCATCTCAAAGCTTCTGGTCTGGCATTGCCCACGTACCTGGCTCTCCAGGTGTCCGAGTCTCCCCATGATCAGACATGCCCTTGTTCCTCTACAAATGCACGTTACTCTTCTCGTCTGCTTGGTCTGCTCCTCCTGTGGGTCACATCTGTCTGAAACGTTCCCTGTGCCTCATGCTCTCCTTTCCCTGCCCCAGTAAATCTGCCAGCTGGAATCTGCTTTCCCGAGACAGTTTTTTCTCCAGGTCCTCAGGTCTAAGAGAAGCAGCAAACATGGTCACTGTCCAAATGGACCAAATGGGAGCGCTGCAGCCTGGAGTACCAGGGGCCAAAAAACCCTCTGCTGTCCTGCCTGACCAGGCATCACCTCAGCGTGTCATCTGATGGGCTTGACCTTGGCAACGTTGACAGAGGAGCCACCCTGCACATCCTCTGCTCTGGGCCAAACCACGCTGCAGGGCTGGGCGTCCCCAGTGTGATGCAGCCAGCGAGAGCCACGGAGAGCCTGTGCGGGGGCCTGAGGGCATCATTGATGGCTGCATCAGGTGGTGACAGCCTGGACCCCCAAGTGCCTGGTCAGTGTGGCCCGGTGGCTTCCCAGGCTCTCCAGGGACAGGAGAGCCAAAAACTGAGGTTGCCTGCAGATGCTTTGTCTGCATCGGGAATGGGAGCAGTCGCTGTTCTCAACTCCTGCTTTGGGGAGCTTGCTTTATTTCAAGAGTTTTCCTCCATTTTAATTGTGGTGGTCTGTAGCTGGGGTGGGGGCTCTCAGGGAACTGGGGCTGCTGGGGGACACCTTGCTTCGCCCGGTGTGGGTTTGTCCCCCTCTAGTGGCTAGGTCACCGGTGGCTTTGGGACTACAGCTGCTCCCAAACTTGGCTGACGGGATGTTTGTCAGGGGAAGTTTGTGCACCCAGGTCAGCAGGGTGTGGGTGCAGTCCCTGCAGCCTGCGCATTTTGGGGGGCTCATTCCCCTTGCCTTAATTTAAAAGCCCTTTCTCCCTGCTCACACCAGTGCTGTCTCTTAGATCCAGGTGGCTTCGGCTTCCAGCAGGAACCCTGAAAACTGCCTCGGAGAAGACAAAAGAAAGGCATTGGGGAGGCTGGGCGTGAGCAGGGTCGTGGGCCGGCAGGCGGGCTGGGGTAAGGGCTCTCCTCTGCGCTCTCGCCAGCCTG
>NW_010566383.1:0-202 GCF_000687285.1 Phaethon lepturus
CACCTCGGCCACGGCAGCGGCCAGCTGCGAGAGGTTGCCGTTGGGGAAATGCCGCGCTTCCCACAGGTTGAGGATCATGGCCGTGGGGCTGGGCTTCGAGGCGAAGAAGCTGAGATGGCTGCAGGGGGGGACAGAGGGACCACATCAGGCCACAGGGATGGCTCCGCACCCTGGGATCAGCCCCGTGCTAGTCTCACCTTGG
>NW_010566383.1:308-612 GCF_000687285.1 Phaethon lepturus
CCCCATCCCAGTCCACCTGTCAAGGTTGAGCTTCTGGGCCAGCGTCCTCCAGTCAGCTCCCCGGGTGCCCGGCGGGTCCAGGCTGCTGATGATCTTCTGGCGGATGAGGAAGGGGATCTTGAAGGCACTGGGGCCCACCAGGGCTGGGGCACCCACCTCACTGTCGGGGACCAGCCAGTCTGAAAACCTCGTGTCCTAGGGGAGAGCACCGGGCAGAGGGGATGTGAGCCCCACCCCGGGGTCACCCCTGGGACCCCACCGGCCCTGCCCTCACCTTGGCGATGTTGAAGTTGACGGTGAAGCT
>NW_010566383.1:661-905 GCF_000687285.1 Phaethon lepturus
GCCCTGCCCTACGCGTGGCGATGGTGAAGTTGACGATTAAGCTCTGCCCATCGCCCTCCACTTGCCAGACCCAGATCTTGCAGGCCAGTTCACACGTGCTGGGGCTCAGGCGCTCCAGGGTGAAGGTGCAGTGCAGGAAGGGCTGCAGCCCGCTCCAGATGTGGTAGAAGGGGATCTCCTGTGGCGAGGTGATGGGTGGGTGGGGGGTCAGGGTGCCAGGGGCAGCCCCCCATCCCCACCCACC
>NW_010566384.1:0-956 GCF_000687285.1 Phaethon lepturus
AAATTTACCTTCCCTGAGGTAAAACCCTCTTTTGTGAAGTAACATTTACCTTTCCTGACGTAAAACCCCCTTTCCTGAGGTGAAACCCTCTTCTGTGAGGTAAAATGTACCTTTCCTGAGGTAAAACCTCCTTCCCTGAAGTAAAACCCTCTTCTGTGAGGTAAAACGTACCTTCCCTGAGGTAAAACCCTCTTTTTGTGAGGTAAAATGTACCTTCCCTGAGGTAAACCCTCTTCTGTGAGGTAAAATTTACCTTCCCTGAGGTAAAACCCTCCTCTGTGAGATAAAATTCACCTTTCCTGAGGCGAATAGAACCTCTCTCCCTGAGGTGAAAAATCCTCTTTCTGCCGTAAAACCCTCTTCCATGAAGTAAAATATGCCTTTGCTGAGGTAAAAAAGTCCTTTTTCCTGAGGTAAAGCTCTACTCCATGAGGTAAAATGCCCTCCCTGAGGTAAAAACCCTCCTTTTCTGAGGCAAATACCCCTTTTCCTGAGAGAAAACCCCTTTTTGTGAGGAGAAACCCTCCTGGTTTTGAGGTAAAACCGTCTATTTTGAGGAAAAACGCTTTTTATTGTGAGGTGCAACACTCCTTTTTTGAGGAAAACCCCTCCTTTTTGAGGTAAAAACCTCCATTTTTTTGTGGGAAAACCCCTCCTTTTCTGAGGTAAACCCTTCTCTTTTTGAGGAAAAAGCCTCCTTTTTTGAGGTTAAACCCTCCTTTTTTGAGGTTAACCCCCTCCTTTTTTTGATGAAAACTGCTCCTTTTTGAGGAAAAATCCTCCTTTTTTGAGGTAAACCCTCCCGTTTTTGACGAAAATCTCTCCTTTTCTGAGGAAAAACCCTCCTTTTTTGAGGTAAACCCTCCTTTTTCTGAGGCAAACCCATCCTTTCTGAGGCCACCCCCCTGTTCGGGGCGAGCCCCCCGTTTCCCCCCGGCCCCTCGGAAGCGCCTCCC
>NW_010566385.1:0-8444 GCF_000687285.1 Phaethon lepturus
GGCCCTTCACTACAAGAAGGATGCTGAGGTGTGGGACCGTGTCCAGAGAAGGGCAACAAAGTTGGTTGAGGGATCTGAAGCACAAGTCTTATGAGAAATTGTATTTCTCATAAGGAGAGAAATACTGAGGGAACTGGGGGTGTTCAGTCTGGAGAAGAGGAGGCTGAGGGGAGACCTCATCGCTCTCTACAACTACCTGAAAGGGGGTTGTGGCGACGAGGGTGTTGGTCTCTTCTCCCAACTAACTAGTGATAGGACGAGAGGAAATGGCCTCAAGTTGCGCCAGGGGAGGTTTAGATTGGATATTAGGAAAAATTTCTTCACTGAGAGAGCGGTCAAACATTGGAACAGGCTGCCCAGGGAGGTGGTGGAGTCGCCATCACTGGAAATGTTCAAAAAACGTGTGGATGTGGTGCTTCAGGACATGGTTTAGGGGACATGGTGGCTGGATTAATGGCTGGACTTGATGATCTTGAAGGTCCTTTCCAACCTTCGTGATTCTGTAATACAGCGCACGTCTCATACCACCATTGAGATGCTCTGCGTTCTTTTGCTGGGGACACAAAAAGCAAATTGAATCTAAAGTAAATAGGTTTCTTCTGACAGTGCTGGTTTATTTAAGTATAATTTCTCTTCCTGCCACGTTCATTGTTATTGCATCGCAATGAGGGAGCAACTCTGCTCATAACTGACCCCTCCTTAAGCTCCAACTTGGTGGCTGTGAAGTGGCACAGGAATGCTCTCAGCTGGCCATGACACGGTGAGAGAGCACCATACGGGTGCAGGAAGGAGAGTATTAGTAAGAGCAATTCTGGAATGCATCTTTGGAAGAGGATCTGTTCTTAAAAAAAAAAAAAAAAAGAAAAAAATCTTTGAGAGAGGGACTTTAGTGGGAAATACACATTACGTGACTGCTTCAACCTTTATTTGCCATGCCCTGAGGTGGGGCTGTATTAGACTAATTTCCATAACTGTTATAAGCTTCTTTTTTTTAATGTTCTCACTAGTCCAATGCACAAGCCAGCCCAAGAGCACAAGCCTTGTTACTGCACTCACATCAGGCGAAGCTCACACAGTGTACCCTGATTTCTGTTAGCGTGGTCTCAACACCACTGTGTTCATGGATCCATATTGCCCATATCTGGAAGAGACACCTCTATATACAGATAGATATATACACATATGCATGAATGTCTGGCTCATTATGAGTATGTTCATTCTCTCCTCTGCTCTTTTACTCTCCCTTTCTAAGGGCAGGAATGAGTATCTGTCAGAAATAATTTGTTGTTGACAGGCTTATTGCCTCCGAGGGAACCGAATGCCCTTTTGGGGAGCCAGTATCTTATGTTACTGGCTAATATTCTCTATTTTGTTTGGGGCAGAGGGACTGAAAGCTTAAAAAAAATGCTAGAAAGTTTATGCCTGAATATGTAGTTGCAGAAATTTCTTCTCTCTTATTGAGTTCATTTGTGTGTATATGGCAACTTGAGGCTACATAACCCAAAGTTAAAAATATATAATTCCTTTCCCCCATAAATAAAGGGGAGTATGTCTTAGTGTCTCAAATAAAAATCAAGTGTTTTGCTTTAGTTCAAAACATAACTTGGACATTCACAGCAGTACCAGCTCAAGTTGTTCTCCTGACTTCATGAGTTGCATGGACCATGTTTATAAACTGCAAGGCAACTTTTGATGAAGCTGTTAGTAGTTTAGAGTTCAGTAAATACATGTGTGGTTTTGAAACTTGGAGTTTCGAATAATATTTTTCACAGCTCTGCTGGTGAGGCATTTCATTAGCATTGGAGCCTATACTGGCTGAGAAAATAACCTTTTACCATAGGTTCCTTGCATGCATTTAATCTCCTTTCACTTTTATTTTTTTCCATCTGACGGAATGTATCCCCTTCCTTCCTTCTCCCATCACTGTTGTTTTCCAAGAACTATTCTGTTCCACAACACAGCATCTTTTACTTCTCAAAGACTTACCAGGTCAAAAAGAGCCTGTTTTTTAGAGTTAAAAAAAAATTATAATTACAGTCTAGAGAAATTACACAGAAAATCCTATCTAATGTTAGGTTTCTAAACCTCTTAACTGTTCTATCCCATGACTGTGGGTTTGCTGGTGACAAATGTTTTATGGGCATACTTTAGTAGACACCCGTCTAAAAATCTGTTCTTAATAGTCAGATCCTAAATTGGAACCAGAGGGGCAGAAAAACCAGATTGGAAACGTGTTTCTTAAGGGTTTGTTTTTACTTTCAGTTGAGACTGCCTTCTCTCATCTTTTGTACTGCTGTCAAAAGGGCCACTCTCATGGTTGTTCAAACTCCATGCTTCTTGACAGGAACAGTTGGACCCCTCTTCAATGATTTTCAGATGAAACGGCTTCCAAACCTCCAGAGCTTTAACTTGTAGTTATTAGGCCCTTTGAAATAGCAACACATTAATCAGCTGAAATCAAGTGGTCCTTTTTCTAAGGCTGTGATATTGCTGTTCTCTTCTAGGTAGAACTCTAGTCTAAATATTAGTTTCAAGAGCTCTTTTTTTCGCTAGATATGTCTATCCCATTTCTATTTCTATTTTGATCATTGTTTTATAATGCTGTGGACTAAATTGCTCAGTTCTATAATAGGCTTTTATACTCTCAAATTGCATTGAAAGAAGTAATGCAGAAAGCTTGCTTCCACTTGTTTGACTTATATTTTAGAAATTGGCTGCGGTCCTTTTAACTTCTCTCATGCATGGTATGATGCCCAGCAGAGAAGGTGTCAATGATGTAACGGATTATGTCTGACAGAACTTGGTCTAAGGATGATGTGAAACATTGAAAAAAGCATGGTTTGTTAAAATTGGATCATTTGAAACTGGGTCTTGGATTCTGTCCCTGACTTCTGTGATATTGAGCAAGTGATTTTAACCTGTTAATGATTTCCCTTACCAGCCTGTGTATTAGATGGAAGACAGACTAGGGACTACAAAGAATTGAGAAGATATTGTTCCTTGTGATAACTATTGTACACATCAGTGGCTGGACCAGTCTCAAGTTTTGGCAAAAGGTATTGCTAGGAAAATAATATAGGGAGGATAGTGCTGGAGCTTCTCCCAGGCATAAGGTTTATTTATTTATTTTCTGGGGAGAAAATAAAAACATGCATGATTGAGAACCTTGTAATCTGGGGAGCGGTGAGGACAGTGGTGGTATCCATATCACAGGGCTGCTGATGCTGTAGTCAGTGCCAGGGAGCTGCATGAGAGTTGATAAAATAGGACATGGGCCTATTTAGGGACTGCTTTGAAAGCTGATGCTGCAGAGCTACTCAAAAGGCTGTTAGAATGCAGAAATATTTCTATTTGTTTTGTAAACACCCTCTGAACTTTTATTATGTACTGTATGTTCCCAGCAATCATTTCCCATACCTCCGAGGCTAAATAACTGCTGAATAACTAAATCAATTTGTCTTGTGTCTGTGTTGTGTTACAATAATGAAAGTTCCTTTTACTGTAGTGATAGCAGTAAAGCAACTCTTCTTAAGGAGATGTGGGAGCTCTATCAAAGCATCGCCATCTGAGTTATAACTCAGCAACTGATTAATCAGTCAGCATTAGAAAGGAAGCAACAGTATGCCTCAGCTATCAAGTGAGACTCCAGTGAGATTTTGTAATTAAGTTTTAAGTTTTTATTTAAGGTCTGAAACTTAATAATACACAAAATGTACTGTTGGATCTAAAATTACCAAGGTCTTGATTTTGTATCTTGCCTAAACGACCTGTGATTGCAAGGTTGTATTATACTTGCAACTGAGCGGAGTTATGTTCACATAGGATGGTGACAGATGCACTAAAATTGGTTCAAGTCCTGCAACTGAATGAATGAAGAGAGGTTCTTCAAGAGCTTCATTGACTTCTGTAGGACTTTGCCTAGCTGACTGCTGGTGGAGTATTTTTGCTTCATTAAGAGAAGCTTGAGTTTGCTAATACCCCAGGGGGATGCTGTAAATGCAATCTCCTCCAACAGGCTGAAGCAAATGTTTTGAATTAATACCTGGCAATATGAATTTCCATGAAGGAGTTTACATAAAGATCAGATGTATGTTTATATGTGTGTGTCTATTTTTATCTGTCTATATATACCTGAGACAGATAGATATATAGATGAGTACAATAACTGGTCCTTGCTCTTCAGAGTGGCATTTGAGGTAGGACATACCTACCAAGGAGCTGGTATCACCTTCACTTTGTCTTACAAAGCAAGTAGAGATTCATCCAAGAGAGTTGGAATAACTTCAGAAAAACTTGTTCAGGTTAGAACTTTTCATTTATGAAAGACTCTTTAGCTTGGAATATCACAGTTTTTGAAGTCTTATTAACTAAAGCCATGCAAGACTCCTGTAAGACAGATCAAGTACCATGCCTTCTTGGCCAGGATTCTTGTGCTTCTGTTGCTTTGCTTGCATATGAAATGTGGCTGTTAGAATCATTATCACTTCTATTTTTTTTTTCTTTGTGATCCTGCTTTTCAACATAGTAAAATCAAACCCAAATTCTCTTCTATGTTCCTATGCTGCAAAGCAATAGTATGGGGATATATTGTCTGGATGTCAGCCCATTTTGTAAATTAATATATCTCAATGATTGTTTTACTGGCCTACAAACGCCAAGAACAGGATGACAGTCTAATTCCTTGCATAGCAACAGCTAACATAAAATTAGGTTCACTCTAGAAAATGCAGCTGCTGTTTGGGCAGGGTTACGTATACGGTCATTGTTTCTTGGTTTATGTTTGGCCCCTGGTAGATACTAGCTGGCCATTTGTCTGATGTCAGACAAGCCTTTTTGTTTAAAACTTACAGCTGCTGTTTTGCAAGGGTATAAATTCTCACCCCACCGAATAGAGTGGGAATTGCTGTTTTGGTACAGCGTGGTTAGACTTCCAGGTCCATAACGCAAAATACATTGCCATAAATATCCCATTCTGCAAGTGCCAGTGTTGCTTTTGTATGTAGTGTCTGCTGGGCCAAGGATGAAGGAAGGTAGAGATTTAGCTTTCTGATAACCCATAGTTTTCCCTTCGTTGCAGTTTGAGATACATTAACTAGATCTGACTCATTTTCACCTACCTGTATTATTCTAAAACCATGGGGTTTGTTTCTGATCATCCCAGGTTCCTTTGGAGGAAGAAAAATCAGATAAATGTGTGTGTGCCTTGTCTTTAAAGGAGATTCTTTAAAATAGCTTCAAGTTACTACCAGCATTAGGCAGTTCTTCTGGAAACACTATGTAAGAGTAGAAAAGGAAATGGGATCACAACATGCGTTTTATGGCAGTTCTGGATTCAGTTTATTAACTTTGCATTGCCAGCCACTCCAAGTTTGGAGTCAGTTCGGGTATCACTGGTACTTGTAAGATAGGATTGCAGTTAAAAATCATAAGTGCTTTTTAAATCCCCATCATTTAAGTTACATGTTTTGCTGATCCAATTAGCAGAACAGAACTTCAAAATTTATCTTCTGGTTTTGCTATTAATGGATTTTGTCAGATACCACTCCAAACGCACAAACTCATACCGTTTCTGGCCAGAGAGACTCCAAGCAACCAGTGAAATCAGAATATGTTGTGCTTTAAAGTAGTAAGGGTACGGGAATGGAGACTAGGCTTAACTGGATCTGTTTCCAAAGTAATGCATCATATGCAACTTAGAGCCTCACCTCCTGGAAGGCGATGGTCCTTTCTGCTGCTATGCTAAGAACATAGGTGGGTTAATGGTGAAGATGCATTTGCTGATCAACCCCTGTGGAGTGACGGGGAGCTGGAGGGCTCCTGTTGCACAAGAGGAGGAAACTCTCCTCTAGCCTGTGAAAGACCCGCTGACAATTAGGGGTTGGTGAAGTGGAGCAGGTTTACTTCTGTAAGTGGGTCTGTTATGCAGGAGCACTAAGGACAAAGGGCTTTCAGGCCTGAGGAGGTCCCAGGAAGGAGCGAATAAAGCCTTTGGACTACCCTTATGTTCGTGGCCTTGTACTTCACCAGAAACGGGGACGGAGAAGCTAACAAATGGCAGCCTAATGGATTCAAACAGAATAAAAAGAGAGTGTGCTTTGCGAGCAGATATTCTTTGCCAAAATAATAATACGAATGAGGTTAACGGAGATTCAAGGATGAATGTACGTAGAGATAATGACTGAAAGGCTTTCTTATATATCTTTCTCTTTAAACACTTGTATGTATTCCCTTCTGCTGCTTTATTTCTCCCAGGTATTTGTGGTCACCGTCTGGAGCGTGGAACTGTACATGGTGCCCCTGGCTCTGCTGGTGCTCTTTGCATACAACTTCTCCCTCGTCACAACAGGGAAGGTCAACAACACCCAAGATGCCCAGGCAAGTAAAGTGGCAGTAACATTTCTGGCAGCCCCAGCTTGAATTTGCCCTTGAGCAAAATGTCATGCGTTTTAATGGTATTAAGCTAGTTGTGTAGCTAAACAGCATTTTTATTTCAAAGTTACTGAAAAGAAACCTCAACCTTCTCAATTTTCATGATACAATTGAAGCAATAAACCATTCAGAGTATTAGAAGATGACGAGAGTGTGTAGGAGGGGGATTTCACTTACTAAATAACTACAAACATTTTTAACTAAGTTGAATTAAGAAAGACTTACAACGCAACAAATTCCTAAAACCTGTGCCCTTACTGCTCTTACACTGTGCATCACACTGATTCATCATTCATGATTCACGGAAGAGGAAAGTCAACAGAAGCTGAAAGAGAAGTTTTTAAACCTTTTCCTGTCATCTGAGACTATAAGAAGCCCTTATTCCTCCTCCCCACCCCTCACTTTTAAATGGCAAATGCTTTTTTCCCCAGTAATTTAGCCTCTATTTTTTTACCTTGATCTTGGAGGAAAAAAAGATTTAAATACAAAAATAATTACAACATGTGTGGCAAAGTGCTACTGTTGGGGAATGAAGTGCTATTTGATGTTGACCACTGTCTTTACTTACATAACAATGGTAATTACAGTTAGAAATGAGAGTAAATTCATGAGTGTCCATAATATTCTGTTTTTAAATGTGTAACAAGTACAGTAATGAAGTACAGGCCAAATTATAGCTCCTTTCTAATTTTTGATAAAAAGATGATTGACATTTGTACCCATGTAGAGCAACTTTACCCAAATGAATCACATGGATTTTATACAAAGAAGTAATATCCTAGAATTTAAAAGATGAATAGCTGATTTGTTATTTTTAGTGAGAAAAGTTGCATCTAGTTCAGTTTTCATCCATTCCCAAGCAGAAAGATTTTTAGAACATAGGGAAAGTTTTATTATCCAGATCATGGCATAGACTTGAAGACAAATGCTAAAAGCAATGCTTTTCTCCAATTTCAGCCAAGTGCAGAATAATGTAGAAAGATACTGAGTGTCTTCAGTGACTACTTTATTTCATCAAGAAAATGAGAACTTCCCATGTGAGAGAATCCCAGGCAAACAGGTGGTTTTATTTTTAATACAAGAAGTGATATGAAAAAATAACTTACCTAGGGAAAAAATAGACAGAGGATGCCTTCCAGCACCCATCACTCATCCTATGGTGAGTTTGTTACATGTTCAAGTGAGGAGAGTCTCTCATAAGTCAGCAAAACTGAGCAGTACATCATTCAAGTGGATGCTACAAAAAGGCTGTATCTGAAAATGCAGGTTAATTGTAGTAATACTGAAGAAAGGTCCATCAGGAAGCTGGCCCTTTTCCTGTCACACGCACCCTGCGAGCAATGTGATGCTGTGAAATTCAGGGGTGCGTTTTGCACAAGGAAAGTTACACATCTGCCTAAGTGCTTCGCAGGATTGAGATCATATGGAACAAGTAGTCAAAGTGCCTTTAATATTACCTGATTTCTTTTTTATGTGTGTCTGTGATTCTAACCATCTGTAGGTCAAAAATAGACAATCAGGTGTTACCCCTAGTCGCATCTGTCCTGCAGATGAGAAAGGGTTTTCTGCAAAATACTGATGCTTTTTACACAGTCATTTATTTATTTCTTGCTTCTTCAGACTTTGGCTGCATGTGCAATGGCTTTGGTTTTTGTGTGCCAGTATGCACATTTCAGGTATATAGAAGAATGTGAGCATCAGTCTTTGCAAAAGTAGACCTCAAATTCTCTCTGATTTCTGTGCTGTAAAATGGGGATAACAGTATTAACCTTGTATGCATGATCCAGTTGCTAGGAGGCTAAATTCGTGAATATTGATAAAATAGTTTATGATTTACAGATGGGAACTTCTATAGAAATGTTAAACCATGATTAGTGTTAATTCAGATGCCCAGGGTATTCCAGAGAGCCAAAGAGTAAATCTGAGTATCTGAGCTCTCAGTACCTTCTGCATACTAGATGCAACTGCTCTTCTGGGGCGGGGCGAGAAAAAAACCAAACAAAACAACCCCAACT
>NW_010566386.1:0-203 GCF_000687285.1 Phaethon lepturus
CGGGACCTGACAACGAGCCGTTTCTCTGCGCGTCGGCCCTGTGCGGTGTAAAGCGCGTCCTCGGTTTCTGCTCGGGTGGAATGTCTTAAGAGGGACGGAGGGAGGGAACTGCATCAATGAAAGTCTCCCAAAATACTCTGGAAACCTTCCTCGGAGCTTTTGAAGTTACTGGTCTTCTCGCTTGAAGAGCGGGGGGTGAGGAG
>NW_010566386.1:361-568 GCF_000687285.1 Phaethon lepturus
AAGAACTGGGAGAAAAAACAACAAAAACCGGAAGAATACTTCAAGCATTAAGAACAGAAGAAAAGCGAGAGACACAAAATGTTCCTGATGGTCTAATTATCATGTAACTGTATAAATAATGGGTAAAAGAAAGGGGAAAAAATATTCTTACTGATGTTTATTTCTGTCGGTACAGGAGAGCCGAAGAGCTCTCACTGAACGCCATTG
>NW_010566387.1:0-2287 GCF_000687285.1 Phaethon lepturus
CCTGGTAGTGCGATAAAATAAATAAGGATATAGGCGAGTGATTGCTAGAGAACGACAGAAAGTCCCCGCTGCTTGACAGGGACAGGGTATGCGCTGATGTTTTCAGATTGTGCAGGCAGCGTTTAGCCGCGCACACGCTGAGTTGGGAGGCTTTGGGTTTGGGGTTTTGGGCTTTTCTGAAGGTAGTTTCTGAGAGGAGCTAATAATTAAGGATTGTTGCACAATATTGTTGCGTATGTCCGGAAAATAACTTTTCAACATCTTATTAATAAAGAAGATTTTGATTTCCCCCCGCCCTCCCCCTTTTCTATTTGGGTCGTTTGGTTATGTTTTATTTCTTCCATTTAATGAGTAGGATAAAGTTTTTAAAGATCTTTTATAAAGGAAGGCACTGGGGCTTGTGGCTGAGGTGCTGTGCAGGGTCTATGATAACTAGGTGTAGTTTCTTAACTTCTCCACAATCTAATAGATTAACCCAGGATTAATCTAAATTACAAAAACATTTCCGGTATAGTTGTGGTGGTGGAATATCCTGGTCGAGGTTTGAACTATATTCAGGAAAATAATAATTATTTTACCATGTCATAATGATAGCGAGTCACAGATGTCATTATATAAAATTATGCTCCTTGGTGCCATGCTACTCATCCTTATAGGCAAGGGAACTATGTTTTGGTGAGCTACAAGCAGGAGTGTGTACGGTGGGTCTCTTCCCATGCTAATCTCTTGCTTTCCTGATCTTGCTATAGAGTAGGGATGGCAAACCATGCTGAAAGTTGTATTGTAAGGTGGTGGTATTGGAGCAGTTGGACTGCCTTACCCTTGCTGCAGCAGGCTCTCTTTTTAGGACACTTCAACTGCATACTTGCAGAGGTTTTCTCCTCACGTTCTTTGGATTCAGAACAAGCAACTGGAACCAAGGTCCATCTCCTTCCCTGCAGCTCCCTCTGCCCTAGCTGTGGAAGCTGAAGGAAGGGCATGGAGAAATATGACATGGAAAGACAGACATGGAAGATGTGGACAGAACAATCTGACAGGGCAGAATGGATCATGCAACTAGTGTCACGAATACCAAAATGTTACCAAAAGTTGTGGAAACTATCATGATATCCCATATGATGTTGGTGTAATGATCATCACTGTATTATTCAGAGCCTGAGGGTCAGAAAACCCCTGGTATCTAGGGTATGTACTTACCAAAGTGTCTCATGTCTATTGAGCTGGAGTGCACTGTAAGAATCTTACATACATATGAAAAATATGTATAAATATCCACATATTTTACGTTTTTGTATATAACATTGCCTTGGGGACAGCATTCCATGCTGGTAAAGGAAATATTTTCCTCCCAATAGGTTAATGATTTAGTTGCTAAGCACCGAAACTTGATTGTTTTCTGTTTAGGCTGCAGCTTTTTGAAATGTTGGTCTCTCTCAGGCATGGCTACTTGGATTTAAATGCAAATTGAAATTATCCACTAGGAAAAAAATATGGGCAAACTGACAAACACATAAGACAGTTTCTTTCTACCTAAGTGGTGTTTGCTTAAGATGTTGCCCCAATATGTTTCTGTAGAGCAACTGAGAGATAATTGTCTGTCACAAAGTTGTATGTCCTGGCTTGAGAGTTGGTAGTCCAGGTGTCTGTAAGACTTTTGTAGTTGGTGACAATATGTCTGAATGATAACTCTGTGATTCTACCCCCCCCCCCCCCCCACCATAGGCAGGGACTTCTTTCACTAGACCAGGTTGCCCAAAGCCCCATCCAACCTGACCCCACCCCCAGGGATGGGGCATCCACAACTTCTCTGGGCAACCTGTTCCCGTTGAGCAGCAGAGCTATGACCTGTGTATGTCAACTGGGCGGGCTGGAAGCTAACTTATGGTGGGACGCTCTTGTGCTAGGTGAGCCTACTAGGACTGTGATTCCTAACTGCTATAATTATACCAGCAAATGGATCAACATTTTGCGTAAGGGAGAGGTGATACTTTCTCTGTTATCTCTTTGTAGTATCTTCCTCTTAGACTCTAGGTATTGAAATGTAACTTGTGCGTGGTACTGTTTAGGTGCCAACTGTTTCTAAGTTACAGTGGAGATCTCTTGCCAAGCTGGCACTTCGACCCTGATCCCATTATTCATGTTCCTGAACATGTTATTCACGCTTTTCAGTTTATGAAATGGATTTGTTTCATTGCTGTTCTCTCACCCTCTTGTTTATGAAAAGCCTGTTAGTGTCTTGTGTCAGGTCTGAGATTTGTGTAACCCTGCAGCGAGCTGTGTTAGGGAA
>NW_010566387.1:2318-5772 GCF_000687285.1 Phaethon lepturus
GACAGAAGAAAGTTTTTTTCCATCTAGATCTGCTTAGCCTTGCAGCATAGTTACACGAATGCTATTTGCGGGAGAGCAAGTGACTGGGTATAGCATAGAGAAGATATCTACTTCTAGCAGCAGTAGGATTTCTACTTCTTTTTAGTGGAAGGAAGAGTCTGTTGAATTAAAAACACTTGTAGAACTATGATCTTACACAGAGGGAACTGTTGTTGTTTTTTTTGGTCTTGAGAGAAGATGAAAAAAATCATTGCTCAGATGTTGGTAACACCGCAAGCCCACAATGTGTGGTCATTTCACCTCCAAACAGTTTTCCAAATGTGAGCAATGAGCAAAGTGTTGTGGCATGGAAAGAATGAGATCTTATTTGTGCTGTGGGTTGGATCTAACTATATAAAATTACTATAGGTTGGTCAGAAAATGTCTTGCCTCACAGGATCCTTAGGGAAGCCCTTGTTTGCTGCTGAAGATGAAGGCTGAATCAGCATTGCTCAGGGTAGGCTAGGAGCATCTGAAAATGATCTAACATTCAAGAATAATAATTATATAACTGGTTCTTTGGCAAGTTATTTTGGAGTAAAGATGGTGCAAGTGTTTTATATGTGCTTCATCCTGTAGAAAGGTTGATGTTAGCCTGTGGGGGTGGCATGGAACAAAAAAGCCAAAACCTATTTTATTTTATCATTTAGTCGATTTAGGTATAATAGCTTCCAGCTCTGCTCACTTATTTAGAGATTAGTCTGCTATTTCTTACAGCTGACTCTGCTGTATTTAAACCTAAAACTCTGTGCTATTTAAACCTCACATTTATGAAAATTTTGATAAATTGTACCTACTGAAATGTGCAAGATGCATATCTCCTTAGCTTAAATCAAAGCTCTGAATTACGTGTGCTTCTGGCAAAGACCCTGTGAGTCTGTTTCCCCTTTCTGCTGCCGCTGATGTGCATGCTCTCTCAGAATAGCTGCTATCTCAGTGCTCATAGAATCACAGAATCTTTGGGTTGGAAGGGATCTTTAAAGCTCATCTAGTCCAACCTCCCTGCAATGAGCAGGGACATCATTAACTAGAGCAGGTTGCGCAGAGCCCCGTCCAACCTGACCTTGAATGTTTGCAGGGATGGGGCGTCTCATGCCAACTCCCTGTGGGGATCACCTATGCAATGAATCATGTGAGCAGAAAGTCACTCTTTTAGGCACTTGTGGTCTTCTGCTGAAAATGTATTAAGTGCAGCTGAAGGCTTCAGCTGACTCTATGTTGCAGGTTTTTGTTTCCGAGGGAGTCGGAAGCCCTCTTTCTAGCATTCCTACATTCCTTTACTCTGAACCTGCTAATAAACAAATGTAAATGAACAGGTCATAGCTGCTCTCATAGTGATGTGCTGACACCATCCAGCTCTGCCAACACCAGCAATGTGGCACCACCATGGTGCTTTGCCTCTGGTGGGCACTTCTGGGTGACCCAGCTCCCTTGGACCTGCCAGCACAAAACAATTTAGGACCTTGTGGGTGGCAAATACAAGATTAAGACCTTTACCCTTGCACAGTGGATATATAAAACTTCAGTGTTGGGCTAAAGAGATTTCATATTAATTTGTGTACTGGCGGGGGCAGGAGACTGTGCAAAGCCAGAAGCTTTTGTCATACACGTCGTCCTCTGTGTGTGTCCTACCTGTGTCCTGGCTCGTGTATGGTTTGAATTAAATATAGCTCGAGTGTGCTTTTTATGAGCATGTTCATGAGCTGAGCTGCTAAAAGGCAAAATGCTATCATGTCAGCAAACTGACTTCTTTTGTTTTGTTTATTTTTTGGTACAAATACCAGCTCCAGCATAGGGCACAGTGTAGTAAAGCTAACATCCTGTGCCTGGTGTCTCTTATTTGTTCTGGCAGGGACTCCCAGCTGATAGAACATAGTCCAGGACAGCAGCATCACAGAGATTTTTATTTTTTTCCCTGCCCTTCTCTTTAACAGGCTTTCCAAAAGTCTTACACTGAGTAGTATTGACACTTTGACTATACCTGTATGCTGCACTTGTGGTCAAACTAAAGGAAGATTAAATTAAATGTCTTCTCTTGTCACTACTAGTGTCTCATGGATGTGGGTAGGGCTGCTGCTCCTTTAAACCTCCATCACCTCTGTGTTTGTGGGCAGCTCCTGCTCTTGCTCACATCCAAATCCCATGTATGCCAAAATATGCAAGTGCTAAGTATGTGGTGTCACATGAACGAGAAATTGTGTCTGGTGCCTTCACTGATGTCTAACTGGGTCTCTTCTGAGTCATCTGAGGAACACTGTCAGTGGGAACAGAGGATGAGTGAGGGTGCAGAACAAGATATTTGCTGTCTTCTGAGGAGGAGGAACACCAGGACCTAGTGACTGACAGCTTCTCCAGGAGCAATTACTCCAGCCCTAACTGAGGATCGCTGTAGGGCTATGGTGAGTGCTCCTGGATCTCCAGAGAAGAGCATTAAGGAAAAAATGTGTAGTCAGAGTAATTTTTCAGTAGTGTTTCAGAGTGAGGCATGCCTCTAGAAAGGTGACTGATGGTTACACACAACAGTGGAGTGCTCTCCATGAAATGTTAACTCCGTAAATGAGTTGTTTCAGAATTATGAACACTTCTGAAAATATGCTTGCAGTATTCGTTCTCTCTTGACTGCTGTTCTTTCATCCACACTGTTGTACAAGTATGAAATGCTGTCTTTCATCATCATGGTGCAGATTTCAGCTGCTCTGAGGTTATGGTATGATGACTGTGGAGCTGCCTGGGCAGAATTATTAACTACCTCTACCCACTGTACTAAAGTGCCTGCACTGCTTTTCAGTGTGCTGACCTTGGAGACAGAAAAGTCATGACTCTGTAGAGCTGTACATCTACACCTGTATCCCCACCCTCCAAATGGCAGTACAATGGCTCAGTCTGGACAACTAGAAGCAGTGCATGTGGATAAGCTGTCTCCTGGGCTGAGCTAACAGACTTTCTCAATAAGCTAGAGGCTGGAGGATCTGCTGTGGAGACATCAGAGTAGCTGGAGCTGTTCTGGTCCTGCCGTACTCTAAAGGGCAAATCCTGGTCCCATGTGGTCACTTAACTTTGTGGCCCCCCTCCCTTATCTAGAAGGGATGAATGATGGATTTTTTTTTTTCTCTTATTCCTGTGCCCCCTCCATGCCATGATTGTGCATAATGAAGAGCTCACTATAGATTACCCCTCATGCCCATCGTCATGTATTAGCCCTGACCCAGTGCTTGTTGGGAAGAAATGGACCCTGGCCATATAGAAGCTCATCCTTTTTATAATGGAAAAGTGCTCAGGAAGACCAAAATGGAAGCAATTCAGGAAAGAGCAGCATGATGAAAATATCTGCTCAGATGCCTCGCAGTGTGAAACTAGCAGTCTCAAGAGTGGAGAGTAGGTGTCTGTTTAAGTCTCAAAGTGCAAAGTGTAGGGA
>NW_010566387.1:5803-33510 GCF_000687285.1 Phaethon lepturus
TGTGTGGCTGCTACAGGTCTGATAGTCCTTTATGGCTCCTGGTTCAGCACTGCACAGTAGCCCTGTCTCTGATTCTGTTGCCTTAGGGACTTGTAAATGGCCAATGTCTGGTTTGCACAGCAGCCTTGCAGGATTGTCTGGGTTTTTCAACTGTCAGTGCTCTGTCTTGCCTTACTAGCATTTCGTCAGCTAACTGCAAGGCATGAATACGAGGGGAAAATTAGATGCATATTTATGTTGTCACATATTTGTGTCAGCACGTTATATACAAATTGCAGTCATCAGGATCACTTAATCTGAGATTAAATGTGTCTCACTGAAGAGTGCTTGGCCTCAAATTTTGAAAGGGTCAGCATGCAACATTTTGCATGTGAAGTGCTCCTGAACCAAAAGGTCTCTATCAGGCTACACTACCAGCAGGGCTTTTAGCCTCCATGAGCCTAGCAGCCCCACCTGAAGTTTCTCCGTGCCATGGAAACAGGAAGGGTTTATCATTATTAATGATAAACAGACACAATATTGTGGTTTAACTAGTATGCAAAAATTTACTGTTGGAGAGGAGTTAATCATGTGTTGAATTTAATATTAAACCTTAGCAAGTTACTTAATAGCTGTCACCTGCAATAAATGCAACCTACCTGCATTGCTGCCTGCAGATACTGTTGCTGCCAGTTGGCAGTTACTACTCTGAAACCTCTTAAATGTAATCTGCAATCCTTGTTAGCTGCCACAAAAAGAAACAGGTTGAAAACTTTCATTGTTCTCAAACTACGACATAAAGCATCTCTTAGTCATTTTCCCATCTCATTAAAACTTCTGTTTTGGTCAAAGTTGCTTCAGTTTGACCAGGCTGAGGAACAGAATTGGTTGCTTTACATTTCTTCATCTCTTCTGGTGACTGCAGTAACTTATCTCTACCAACTGCATGACGGAAAATTTGAGGTGGACTGACTTATTAATGGGTTTTCTGGGTTTTGGACAGGTGCCCCTAAGCAGGACATTAAGCTACATAAAATTATATTTCTGTAACAGATTTTCTGACCAGGTCATTATATCAAGTTATTCTTTAGAATGGATATCCCAGCACTTTGTGGAAAATTTTGGTACCTGTGTAGATACCAAAGAAAAATTTCTGGCATGTTAGCATTTCTAGTGTGAAAACTGTAATTTCAAAACCTGCAAAAACAAGGACAATACCAAAAACCCCTGGGCTTTCCAGAGATTTTTATCAAAAAGTGTGTCTGACTTCAGAAAGATGTGAACTTTTACTAGATCTTTCCCACCACTTAGAAAAATCTCTTTTGCCTGACTATGCCTCATTGTGACTTTTGCCCCCTTGTCCTCACAAGAGCAAGAATTGAGAATATCTCTTTTCTCATAGTCTTTCAGAGCACTTCTGTAATCTTTATTGGCTTTGATCTCTGACAAGCTGGGCTGCTAGTTGGCCAACAGGCTCAAAAGTTGTCTGAATGGCTGCAGAGCATGACCACATCAACCCGCTTCCTTAAGCAGTGCTTCATCTCTGAATTTCTGCAAACTTCTCAGGGTTCACTTCTATAAAAAACCCCTTCTCTGCATCCTGCACTCAGTACCTGCCACTACTTGCAAGGTCACATGGAGTTACATGTATTGTCTCCAGCGCTTGTTTATAGTATATACAGCCGCATAGATGCAAATCATTTTAATCTGGTTTTATTGCATTGGTATCATACTGTGACAGTCAGCTGATATTTACTTTCCTATTCATAAAATGGGCCTATTAAACTTATGGGGACACACCATGTAACCTCAGGGTTCAGAATGAGTGATTTGTCATACAGTCTTTGTGTAAGCTGTAATTATTGAGAAATGCAGAGTATGAGTTAAAAGAAGGAGCCAGTAGATGGGTAAAAGCCATAAAACAGTGGAAAAATACATGTGCAAGTTAATAGTGGAAGTGAGAAGTGTGGGCTTGTAGTAGAGATCTGAAGCAATGAACAGCACCTAAGATAAGCTCTACTGTGTACTTTTTTTTCTTAAAAGGACAAATGAATGGCCAGTAGAACCAAAGATCAATAAGCTTGTCCTGGTCTCACACGAGTCAGACCTGGCAAGCTTAGCCCACATCTCTCTGATGCTGTACTGCAGTATTTGTGAGGCTGCATGAAGCTGTTGTGTGATTATCTATGTGGCTTTCATGCCTGGTTTTGGTACGTGACTTGGGAACAGCCTAATGAACGGGAGCAGAGAAAACTTTTCTGTCTTACAGATTCCTGATATTACTGACTTTCCTGTGATGTTACCATGTGCAAAGAGTTGTACACGTTGTAAGCACTAGTGAACACTCAAATACTTTGGAATTTTTTTTTTACGCTACATTTGTCATCTAACCACAGAGCAAAACCTGGCGAGCCTGTTGCTCAGCCCTCTTCCCCTGCTAGTATGTCTGAAGCAACAGTGTGAAAAGGCCTACAAAGAAGGCAGTTGTACCCCTTTTGTGGAAAACAGCATCGGGACTGGGCAAAATTAAAAAGGAAATTGAAAACTTGACAGAAGGTGCTTCTTAGGATTTAAATCTGGTGGGATTTGGCATACTAATACTCATTATTGTGAAGGAATACTCATTGTTTTGAAGGCACATGATGCCACATACCGACCATCAGGGTAATTTTTTTTAATATGTCTATATATATCTATATATATCAATGTCAATCACAATTGGACATAATGCTGGAAGTGGGAGTGAAGCCCATGTGTTAGTGAAGCTTTCACTGTAGTGACAACTCTGCTTTGGAATTGCCATTTTATAAAACTAGGGCCTCAAACATAGGGTGATAGAAATAGAGACTCCCAGTAATGATTTATGTTTACCCAACCGTGATCTAATGAGGTTTTTCTCCACATTTTTCCCTTTAGCAAAGTATCCAGAGATCAAGACTCTGATGGGACCAGATCCACATTTAAAGTGGATTGTATCTGGAATGGTTTTCATGCAGTTTCTAGCATGCTACCTGGTGAAAGACTTATCTTGGAAATGGATTTTTTTCTGGGCTTATGCTTTTGGGGGTTGCATCAACCATTCGCTGACCCTAGCCATCCATGATATTTCGCACAACGTCGCCTTTGGGAACAAGCAGGCCAAGTGGAACCGATGGTTTGCAGTCTTTGCCAACTTGCCAATTGGCATCCCTTATTCTGCCTCCTTCAAGAAATACCACATTGACCATCATCGGTACCTTGGTGGGGACAGCCTAGATGTGGACATTCCCACAGACTTTGAAGGCTGGTTCTTCTGCACGCCGCTTCGGAAACTGCTTTGGCTTTTCCTCCAGCCTCTGTTCTACAGCCTGAGACCACTGTATGTGAACCCCAAAGCAATTACACGGATGGAAATTTTTAATGCTCTCGTCCAGTTTTCTGTAGACCTTATCATTTACTATCTTTGGGGGCTGAAACCTATTATTTACTTAATAGCAGGTACAATTCTTTGCATGGGTTTACATCCCATTTCTGGGCACTTCATAGCAGAACACTATATGTTCTTAAAAGGGTATGAGACATACTCTTATTATGGACCTCTGAACTGGCTCACCTTTAATGTAGGCTACCACATGGAGCACCATGACTTCCCCAGCATTCCTGGATGCAAACTGCCAATGGTAAGTATGGCATGAGCACGAGTGAATTGGGTTTTTATAAAAGCTGCTAAACTGTATCAAAGAAGTCACTCCAAATCATAGCAATGGAATAATTTTAAAAAGAGAAAAAAAAAAAAAGGAAAAAATAAGAAAGCTTTTTGGATGTTTCTAGTCCTTTCATTTTAAGCATGAGATTGAGAGAAATGGCTGCCAAACTGCTGTAATATTTAATTTGATGGAAACAAGAACATCTGAGCCTCAGAGGGTTTGAGGAATACTTTTTGCATCAAAAAAATCTGCAAACAGTGCTCTAAATTTCTCCATTTCCTTCCCTCAGCCACTAGGTTTCACCTCTGAAATTTTTCAAGGCCCATCTAAAGTGAGGCAGGTGGCAATTACTACTTGAAATTCGTCTAATGATCAATCTGCAAACTGTATTGCTTGATTAACATCAAACAAAAGTCTTCCTATTTTTGAGATGATATACGTGTTGGAGTATGTTCCAGCCTGAAACAAATAACACTAGAAAATACAGCCTAATTCTACATGACTTGTTTTAGCTCTGCTGCCCCACCTACAGAAACTGAGGATGCCTGATCTGTCATGGGGAAAGAACTGTGGCTTTCCTCTTTTGAAAGTTAAGCCCCTTTTTGTTTACGTTTTATCAGTTGTGGGAATCAAATTTGCAAAGCCCAGGTGTCTAGGAATGGTTTTCAATCTCCTTCCAGGTATGTAGCTGCTCTTCTGGGTTTTAATACAGGGTTTCCTCAGCAGGTGCTCACAGTGTTAGAGGTACATGACTTTGAAGTATTACTCCTACATCCAAATCCTCTGGCACAACAGGAAGGAAACATCTCCTGTCTCTGGTCTCATGCAAAGTTGGGGGCTACCACTGCAACATCTTCATGAGGTGGAGGTAGAGCTGAGGAGTCTGAGGTTCAGGAGCTGTGACCTCCCCACTACTGTATACAACAGTACAACGTTTATGATGGTATATCCAGGCAAACTCTGCTTTATGGGTTAATGCTCTTCATCACAGAAACACTGTCTGAGAGGAGATTCAAACCAAGAGATTTTCTTGTGGTGTAGAAGAGTGTGGGGAGCCTCTATATAGCCTGCAGCTCTGTTTTAACACACCTCCTTTACTGCTGGAGGTCTGTCCTGGGGAAGCTGGTCATTCCTGATGGAGTTCTGAGCAGCCGGCAAAGCAGCCCGTGCTCACATGTGAAGTTCTTCTGTCGGGTGCTCCCATTGCTGATACACCCGATAGCTCAGCTGGGAAGTGCATGAGCTTAGCTTTAGTTTCAGATGTTCAAACTTGTTAGATAGGCTTAGATAGTTAGATTACTGAAATGTAAATAGAAGAAGAGAAGGAGGTTAGCTCTGTGTCTTACACATGGGAGGTGAGTGACTAATTGAACTTGCTAGGACTGTTGCTCCAGACTTGATTGAGACCTGAAAAGCTCTTCCCCACCCACACCACAAGTAGTTCAGCCTAATTCCTCGAGGCAGTGCAGCAGCTGGAAGCGTCTGCCCTCCTGTGTAAAAAGGATAGAGTTATTAGTTGAATTTCATGGGCTTGTGTTCATGTGTTTCTAGCTCTTGGGCAACTGAGACGCAGTGCTGGTGGACGAGCTATCAGGCTTGTCAATTGTTGTTGCCTGACAGAGCTATGTGGAAAACTTTGAGTCTTTGATGAGTGACCAATTACAAGTGAAAATCTACTAGGAAGTGGCAATCCTTTGGCAAAACAGTTACTGTAGAAAATCCTTTGTCCATTAAAACAACTTGGCTATTCATTTCTGCAAATTGAGAAGAAAAATTGGCTGCCTCTTCGGTGGAAGGACATAAGGGGACAGATCCTCTCTGGATAGCTTTAATGTTTGAACTTCATAACAGGTAGGTGTAGAAACCTCCCATTGCTCTCCCCTGCTTAAGCTCCCAGCAAACTCCTCACTCAGCAAAGGTCTAGTTTTTTTTCAGATCTAGTCTCTTAGGCACTTGAACTTCTAATAGCTGAATTGTGTAATATGGATGACCTCTCACTATAGCTATTTTTATTTTTAATTGTTGGCAAGTAGAAAGTGGAATAAAGATCTTTATTTGGTTCCTGCGTGATTGAGAGCAGGGGAGAAATAGAGTCAGAGAATAACTGGATCTTAATCTTGGAAAGTAACTGACTCTTCCATTTGCTTATCAGAAAAGTAAATTCAGCTTTGTCCTTTGTTGCAGGTGTCTCATTCAGAATGTTCCGAGTAATGTGTTTGCCACTGGAAAGACCTTTACCCTAGGAGTGTGACGGATTTGAAAGAGGAATAATTAGGCTGTGCTGTAAGCTTATAGATATTAAAGATGAGTGACATGAGTGTGCAGTAAGAACTTGTCCCACTAGTATAATAAGAGATTACACAAGAGACCATGAAATTTAACATTACAATGAGGGACCTGCTATAAAAAAATACCCTATAGACTTACAACTAGATTAGTCTTCGCATGAAGCATTATAACTATAAAATATTGCATTGTTTACCAAATGAGTAAAAAGATCCATCCTTCATTATCTGAAGGATTGACTAGATTTATGGAGAGAAGGGACAGGAGAAGAAGGAGGAACTCAGTACTCTTCCTACAAACTGCAATAAAAACTGCAGTGTTACCAGAGGCAAACTAGTTACTCATTAAGCTTGTGGGAAAAGGAAAAGACATGGTATGAAACCAGATTTATTAGACAGACAAGACTGGAAAACATGGTACATGTGCTGGTTTTGAATTGCAGATTTCATTAACCCTGTGGTGGCCAGGAGGGTTAACTTGAGTGCTTTCCCTTGTCAAAACTATGGAGAGAACTTCTGTAATATGCCTTCTAGGATTCTAAACATAATTTTTCAGCTTCTTGTTATAAGGATCTCTAGCTTCTATAGAGCCCCAGGACAAAGGGTCTATAGCATACGTAGTGAAATATTAGGCTGTGTTTAACTTCTGCACCTATCTGATAGAGTGGAGTGGGATTGGGGTCCTGTTGCTGTGCTCTACAACCACAAAACCAAGAGCAAAGTTTCAGTCTAAAAGATGTGATTTCTTACCTACCACCTTGATCTACTTGAAGAAAAGCTTCAATATACCAGATACCAAGTGCCTAAATAAGCTTCTTGCAGACTTTGTGATCTCTTGTTATCCTTCCATGATAACTTCCATTCACAACTAGAAATGAGTTAAGACTTACAGTTGAGATCTGTAAGGAGCAAGGGAGGGAGGAATTGAAGCAAATGGACCATCACCAATGCAATATGGAGAGCTTGAGGGGGAAGTTGGGAGAAGGATCTAGGAATGCTTTGTCACGGTGCCATAATCATTGCGATGACCTATGATCTGGCTGCAAAACTTGCTACCTGGAAGCTGCCATCTGCAGATTTTATACTGCACCCAGAATGCAACATGGAGGATGACGCTTCCAGCCTCAAACATAGTTAATAGATGTAGTTTAATGTTGTATTTAAAAGGGGACCTGCATTAAAACCCAATTACTTTCTGGCCTCCCACCCCCCGGATTTTCTGGTAGGTAAGGAGGTGATAATTTTGTTTTACATATGGAGATGCTGACAGAAATTATAATACATGAACTGTTTTTGTTGGGAAACTTTTGCATAGATCCATTGTAAAAGAGAAACCACTTTTAAAATTCTCTCCTGCCATGTGATAGCAAAATGGGAACATGCACCTAACAAACTTCCTTGTCTTTTCCATATGAAAACCCTTCTGAAGTCCTCCCTCTAATTGCATTCGTTAAATTTTCCCTTTTCCCCATTCCTTTGTCACAAATATTTTATTGCAGTTTACCTTCTCCTCTCCATTGTTTCTGTACATCTCATACAGTTGTCCTGCCCAGAGCAGAGGGACCTCGTCAGTGGTGCAAGTGCTGCCTGCCTCCCTGCACGAGGTGCTGCTGGGCACAACCACGGAGAGCAAAGAACTACCTCGTGCGGGTGTGAGTCACTGTCCTGCAGCTGATCTAGGGTAACGCACTCCAGTGCAAGCCCCTGGTCGTCTCCTGTGCTTTCCATACCGGGCTTCTCATTCAGGATGAGCTGCCACCATACTCTGCAGGAAGGTGCTAAACAGATAGGCTTGGTGAACATGCAACCCCTCCACCACCTGGTGCTGGCAAGCAGCTTTCCAGCCATGACTGGGCTGCCTGCTACCAGAATATGGCGTGAATGATCATCTTCAAAATTCACTGCCGAGTATTTTGATTAATCATCTTAATTATCCAATAATACTTGTATTCTAGGTGCCTCTTTTAAATCTATAATACAACTGCAGAATATGTGTGTGGAATATATTTAAGGTCAAGTTTCCTTGAACACTTGCGTGTTGTGTCCACCTGAGCTCTTCAGCACTATGCCCAGACTATGCTGCTGCTCATGTTTGCTTAAAGTATGGGAACTATTGGGTTGAACATAGACAGCCTGTTTATTGGCCTCTGCTCTGAGCCATTTTTTCCTACTTCGTCACTGGCATCATTTTTAGGTAGCCTTTGGTGCCAGAGGGCACAGCCAGTGCCTGAGACATTGCTCCTAGGAGCCACATTGGTGTCTGTGATCCTCCACTTCTATGTGCAAGGGGCAATATAGAAAGACATTCCGAAGCCCTTGTAGTGGTCAGGGCCTAGCATGATCAAGAGCCCTGCAGAATAACATAACCAGCTGAGAAAACACGTCTGGTTCAGACCATTGTTTCTGTGGGCAAGAAATATAGGGGGGCTGTAGAGAAGAAGGGGATGAGAGACTGCCATACGAACTTGGCAAGTATAGATGAGGGCTGAATTACTGTTGCGAGTCAAAATTCAGAAGGAACATCTGAAGTGGAGGTGAGGAGGGAAGGTCTGTGCATTTTCTGTGCTAGGGAATGACCGTGTCAGAGCTGGAGTGAAGCTTTTGAGGCTGGGGATCTGAGGCCCCCTTTGTGTCTGCATAAAGCCTCATTAGTGGCTTTCATTTATCAAGGGAGTTCACTGTTGAAATAGTCCTGACACTCATCCTCTGGCTATCTCAGTTACCCGGCTGGGAAAAGGGAGGATGCAAAAACCCAGGTTAAATTATTTCTGACTGTGGTTATGGAAGAAGTGTAGGGAGAGATCTTACCCAGTGCCTGGAAATCACCCTTCTTCCAGCCATTAACAAATACCTCTGAGGGGAAATGCTGATACTGCCTGAACCACACTGAAAATGAACCACATTTGAAGCACAGACCACCACTTTGAAGCAGGGTATGGGGAATTATTTGGAAGTCAGAGGTATTCAGCAAAAGGCAGAGTACAACCAGACCCAGACGGACTCTGCCACCTCCAACACGGCGCTACCATGCCACAAGCACAAGGAGTGCATCGGGGCTGAGGTACAGAGGTAAAAGTTCTTAACAAACTTGCACGTTACCCAACCTACATCAGGGAAGTGTCTGCTAGGAAGATGACTTAATGAGGTAACTAGCAATTAGCAGTACTGGCTTATATTATAACTTTTGCTGGGATTCTTACCTTTTCACAAACAATCAAAATGCTGTGTTAAGATTCCCCCATTACACCCCGGGTGCTGATGGGATCCTCCTCCCAGATGACAATTTTTATGTAACCCTTTCGACCTTCACTAGAAGTTCTTACTGTGCTCAGCGTAGCTGGCTTTAAAATTCAGCAGAGTTTTTAAATACAAAAGTCTTGCTGTCCAGTGAGACAAATTACTCTAGAGCTTTGTTTGTCTGGGAGGCGGAGCTGTAATAAAACCATGCCCAAGCAGTTACGTGCAAGTGTACAACAATTAACAGACTCTGCTGTTTCATGTGTGTTCAAAAAACACTGGAGCAGGGACTATTGATAACTTGGGAATCCTCATGGTCCCCTGAACCCACCAGGTTTGAAACCTCGTTGTCCTCTGGTTCTGGCCTTACTCCCACTACAAGCACCACCTCTAATGATGCGCAATGCTTCTCTGATGGCAACAGTCTTAAGACTTGGGGATTTGTAACTGGGATGAAATTTTGTAGACTCATGATCTAATAATGAATCTTGCAACATTTTTAACACCAAGCTGAGGAGAATTGCCCCTGCAATCTCCTCTGCCTGCTGGAGGAACCTGTCTCTCAGATTTGCGTCGCAGTAGCAGAATGGGGGAGAAAAGACGAAGTCTAGGCAAGGCTGTGTCTGGCATTTCCTCAGTTGGTGTTTCTCTCCTACCTGGAACCCGCCGCAGACAAGCATTATGAGTGGCGAACAGGGCTTTAAATACAGTGTGTTGGAGTCTTTGCAATTTATAAACTGGATTAGTCATCTCATTGTGGAGATCCCTCCACCTCCCAAATGAGAGAAAATAGTTCTGACTGAAAGCCGAGATCCATCATCTTTCAACTTCTGACATTGCGAGGCAAAGCTTAAATCATAAGTCTGCTAAGAAGTATCTAAATTTATTTAAGTACATCTTGTTTGGCTGAACTTCAGAAGCTCACAAGTAATAACAGGTAAATTCAGGTTATGGCTGTGCTATCAGATCTGAATAGGAAGACTGAAACACACCCGACACTGTGCAGCTAAATAGCTCGTTCTTTCTCTTCTTCTTCCAGGTGAAGAAGATTGCGGCAGAATATTACGATAACCTCCCACATCACCAGTCCTGGATTCGAGTTCTGTGGGACTTTGTTTTTGATGATGCTATTGGCCCTTATTCAAGGGTTAAGAGACTCTGCAAGCTGGCAAAGGAAAGCTAACGGACTAGCTCCGGCTGCTGCATTGGTGTTTTGTTTGTTTGAGTGACTGGAGTTTTCTGTAGAAGGATGCTTGTGTGTGCTGAAGTAGCATTGGTGTGTGCTCCTTAGACCAAGAGGGTGAGTGTGAAAATGAAGCAATTGGGTGCACTATTTTAGACTATTGATACTTTTTAATAAAGGATATTTGTGTAAGTAACCCTGAAAAACTAGATTAAAGTGAGCTATGATTATGTGAACCTTTGGTCTAGGCTTAGAATTAACTTCCTGGGCCACATGTGCCTAAGTCTGAGTTTTGGCCTAGTCTGCAACAGAGAATGCTTGGTGCGTGCGTGTGTGAGCATGCATGTGTGTAGTTTAGGACCGGTTTCTCTTCATGCCAGATTAGATGTAGATGCTCTATGCGCACAGGACTGCGAATGCAGGGAGGACTGGCACGCACTAGTAAATGATACTTTCTGGAGAACACTAGGGTGCTTTTAGCTCCATGTCTTGTCTAATCTAATATCTTACCTCTGATAATGGCTGGTAGCAGAGATTTTGTATATGCAATGAAATATGTATATATTTTTATACATTTTGATCATTATTTTAGTAGCTGTTGTTTGACCTTTATTCCAGGGCTTTGTCTTAATCTCTTCTGAATCCATTTCTATTCTTAGGATCTGATAGTCAGTGTAGCCAAGCGGCAGAGCTGAACTGTGACATGGAGAAACCCTTCCTTTAGTCTTCTGCTTGCTGTCTGATCAGCAGCACGAATGGGCCCCTGGAGGAACGGGGTGGTCCTTTCTCACTCACCTTTTCAACAGTATTCATAACTTCATGTTACTCATACTTTCCCACACGTTAAGACCTTCTGAGGGTGGGAAGGTTCTAGATTTAATTGCTGCTTACCAAGGTTGTTAATATTCCTCATCATCTTTCTTGGTCTTCTCTATATTATAGCCCTTTCTGTGAATAGGAGTTAGGAGTATGTGACAGTGAAGGCATGGAGACTTCATGGTGGTACTTGTTCCTAACTGCTTTCAGAATAATTGTAACTTTTTCCCTCTGTCATTCAAGGGGCACTGACTTGACATTTGGGAAGCACATGATACTCCAACTATAGAAAAGCCATCACTGATGGTGTTAAGGGGATGGGCGTTAAGGGACCATGGAGTTGGGGTTGTTTCCCTATGTGTCTTTCTTTGTGCTATTGAGATTAGCCTTCATCTCCCACTTCTACCCACTGGAATAGTTAAATCTTCCTGCCTGTTCTCTCCAGCTATCAACTTCTGGCTATCCTCAATAATTCTGTATTATCAAAAACCTTAATCACCATACCTTTCTCCAAGCAGAAGAGTATCGTGGGGCTCAGGAGTTCAGATGCCATCTTATAACTTCACTCTACCCTGGAAAGCTGACAACTTATTTCTCTCCTTACCAAGTGGATGAAAGAGAATAGATCTATAAAGGTCTTCTTATACCCAAACCCTCTCACAGTATGACTCTCTTGTCTTCTTGTGGACATTAATGTGTGTAAAAAAAGGAGGAATGCAGAATAATTCTTTTCTGGTCCCTCAGAGTATGCTATTAGACCGGGGAAGCCCGATTTCCTCAATAAACACAGTTACATTCCTTCCTCCTACAGCGCTGGATCCAGTGAGTCAGTCTGTCCATTCACTAGCCTGGCATACCAGGCAGCCGAGACAGCCTGCTGAAATTTGGGCTCCTCCTCCATTTTCTTCATCTGTCTGATTTTGGCAGCTGGGTAAATACCCAGGTTTTCTCAGCAGTGCAAGATCTTTTGTGATGCAGGGGCTGAATACCAGTTCATTCACAGATACTGTTTTAGTCTAGTTCTTCTACTGGAAAAGAGAGACACTTCAGACTTCACTGTGTTTTTGAGGTGCCTTTTCTCCTAAAGGAAGAGGCTTTGGTGGGGCAAGGTCCATTGACTTCTTTGTGTTGGTGCTTATGTCAAGAGCTTCACTTTTTCATTAATTTACTTCAGTGTTGCTGGCACTCCACAATCACGTATTCAACGTCCCGTGTCCTTAGCAAGCTTGGCCATCTTAGCAAGTTAATACAAAAACCATAATAAAGATTATGCTATCTTCCTCAATGTGACTCTTGTCTTTCTCCTCCATGGACAGTGACCTTTCTGTAGTTCCCTTACTCAGCTGTTCCATGATGCAGTCATCTATGGCATCTACAGATTATAGCCTAGCCTATAAGACACAGAGGCTGTGGTGTAAACAGAGGGTAACCAAAGCTGGCAACTGCTTCTTAGCCCGCCTCCCATCAGTGTTTCCATCATGGTCCCACCTTGCTTTGCCTGGACAGCCCCACAGACCTCCTGCTCTGCGCTCTCCTTCTCAGTGGGAATTTGAAGTGCCTGGAAGCCTGGTGCCTGCAGGAGTGTGGCGCAGGCTGAGTTTCAATGTGTGTGGGTGCTGCCGGGGAAGGGGTACCTGTCCTCCCCATGGGCGCTTGTACTTCCCACTCCACTACCAGTAATGTTGGCAGAAAGGTGGGTTTGTTTTTTTTTTTTGGAACCACAGGGCAAATGGGTCTAGGTTAAAAGTACATTAGGGTTATGTATAGTTTTATTCTCTTTGCTTAAAAATTAACCCAGATCCCCTTCATCGTGTGGCCATGCTAATGCTCTGGCAAGAGGAGACAGGAGGGACGAATAGCTATATGATAGGTCACAGTGGAGGTTAATGCCCCTTTTGATTCCTGCTGATGTAAAATGCCTCTGGCCTGCCCTGTTGCAGTGGTACCCTCAACAAGCCCAACATGAAGGGACACCCTTCTCTAGAGAGGCAACAGGCAAACTGAATTAGTGTCTGGGAGGGGGAAATCCTCCAGCAGAGCCACTACTGCAAATAAGCTGCTCTGCACGTCCCCGTTGCTGGAGCCATAGGCTGGGAACCAGCCAAGCGCTGGTGATGCCAGGGCTGCTCCCTTGCCCCTATCAGTCAAGCTTCCCCTCCACCCCTGTGCACCTTGCCCCCACAGCTATTAAGTTGCTCTGTACAAACTTCAGCTCATTATATTTTAATTATACGAGGCCTGCAAAGGTAGAAGAAAGTAAGAAAACCTCATTTACGGCAGGTGGCTGATGTTAACAGAAGGGCGCACCGTATCCAGGCTGTACACTCGGCCCAAATTACAACCCGGTTATTACTGACCTTAGGCATAATGCCACATTCCAAGGGAAAATGTGAATCGTGCCAGGCTCCAACTTCCTGAAGCTTAATTAAGATTATGGGAGAGTTTTACAGAATGGTTGTGATCATCTGAGAGGCAGCAGTTTTGAAAAGTACTTGCCATTGTCAGGTATGCCATTATATGGGTTTATAATTAAGAAATGCATGAGCTACTGTATGAGATTTATGCAACAGAGCATTATAATCTTTGCTGTTACTGATGCTTGTCTGTGTTCTTCCTACTGGAAAGGCGCCTTCTCCTGGTCTTGGGGTTGTCATATCATGGTGCACATCTACGTCTGCCTGCTTTAGTTCCCATGTGGAACTCTTACCCCACTCTCTAACCTGTCCCTTGCTGCCTTCCGGCATTGAACAGCTAACAGAAATCAGGCTCAGTCTGGACTTCGCTGTTGCATTAAACTCAGATTTCTCCTATTTTTCCTATATTTAATCTACAGTATAACCACACTGAAAAAAAGACTGTTTTCCAAAAGGCAGACGGGGTTGCTTTGAAGAGTGCTGAAGGACAACTCCACGTTCTCCAAGCCAAAGTAGATAAAATTTTACAACTAACTGCAAAGCATGCCCCACCCCGTCTCCTCTCCTGGGTCTCCTGTTGCTGGCAGGCAGTCCCTCCTGCCTGCTGCCATGCTCCATGAGGTCTGGGGGACATGAGCAAGGGGACACTCACAGCCTCTCCTGGGCTGCTGCACCAGGCTCTGCTCCCAAAACCATTCCTGGGACCTGGCTTTTAAAACAAAACCTTCAGGAAGGCCTGAAGCAAAGCAGGGGGGCTTGGAAAATATTTGACAGAATTCAATATCTGAACTCCGATCTCTTGCCTTTTGCACAAAGTTATCAAGAAGATGGTATCAAGACTACTGCCATGTAAAGCTTGCACCAAACGAAGTCAAGCAGAAACTCCCAAGACTGTGCTGGTGGAAAGAATGGTTTTAAAGAAAAAAATTGTGTGACCTGAAAGATAGGACTGGGTGTGTGCTGTTGAGTGTTTGTCATCCTGTACTCGTATCTTTGACTTCACTTTCTGTGAAATAAACCTTAAGACCTGCACAACGTAAACAAATGGAATATGTGAGATGATAGTAACAAATGACTCCTCTTAAGCGTCTAGTTCAGCAGTGCCGTGCCAGTGATTTCAGCTTGCATAGTCTTAATGCCTTGGGTAGCCTTGTTCTGCATAAATACCTCCTTTTTATTTACTGGAAGCTCTTACGAGTGCAGATGATGGGACCTGGTTTTTTCTTCATTGATGGCAGGAGATACAGCGGGACAGTTAGCGGTGGCCTGAGAAGAGCCATCAGCCACTGTCTTTCACTGACTTTGTCAAAAAGTTGCTGAGGTTGCTGCCACCCGACTGCAGAAGGTGGTGCTCAGCCGGCGATGCGAGGAGGGCCGGGCAGGGGAGAGCCACGTCTCCTTGTTCGGGATGGCAGGGCTGTTGCCACTGCACCAGCCAGAAGACGCTCAGGCTCTCTCCTCATGCTCTGCAGCACTGGCTGGGACAGAGCTGCCAGCCCACAGTGAGTCTCGGTCACCTTCTCCTCGTTGTCCACCTAAGTGACATAAAAGTGCGGGAGCTCCAGGGATGAATGAAACAAAGAAAGGCAGGGCCATGTGGACAATAAACAGTTTATTACCAATATGAACACAGATACTGTGATGCACTGACGTACCATTTTTTTAATATTGTGATAACTCTGAGACAAAGAACTTGTTGGCTGACAACTAACATGTCTCTCTTTTTTCTGGTGATGCCACAATACATTTCTGTTGGCAAAGGATCTTAATTTACATTGCAGACTACTAGTAAAATTACTTTGAAGTCATCTATCAAAAGCAAATGGTTCACGTGTGTTCTTATCTACTACTAAAAAGAAAGGTAATACATTTAAATAAGCAAATACAAAATACAAAAAAGGCTGACAAATCCAATGTGCAGTGTCAGATGAAATCTAAAAAATCCAGAAATTTAAAATTTAATATTCTTTAGATTAAGACTTTTAAAATGAAGCAAATCCAAGGCAGCAGCAAGCTTCAAAGTGTGCTGAGTCTGCTAATAAAAAGGGTATAAGAACAAAGACAGTGCCGGTGTCCTCTCTCACCATCTTGTATGACCTTGGTACACTTAGAAATGATCGTATCTTCCAAGCATTCTCAGTACCGTCCAAATGCTTTGCAATCATTATGTTGTACTGATTCTACTCAACTCCTGCCGTATGGCTAGAAAACCAAACCAAAAAGTTAATGCATAATGTTATACCCAGTGTGACGGAAAATGCTAAGTATAGAGGTTGCAGAAAGTACACGCTAGTAAAAGGATGAGTGGAGGGTAAAAAGATGAGTAAGGGTAAGCAGTCAGCTGTTTGCTTGCAAACTGCAGTACTAGTTTAAGAAGTTGCATCTGTGGTTTATGTGAATGTCTTATTTTGCACTGGAATGAACTAGGGAGGCTCTGAGGGCCAAGCTGCTGGGACGGTAGCGTACGGGTGAGGGTCCCCTCAACTGCAAACTGCCCTGAGTTTTTGTGAGCACATGGGTCTAGGGCAAGGGGACAGGGAATGGATTTTAGCTGTTTTACAGTCTCCTTTTTTTCCCCTGCTGCGTGACTCTAAGATGGGGAGTGCAGAGTGTGGACATGCATCTTCATATGCCCTAATGCGGGCTCCAAATAAGTATTTTGCTGTGCATTTCAGTAATGGCCCTGAAAAACACATTTAGGCATATATTGCAGAGCAATTTATAAAAAAGTACTGATACATTTAGTACAGCTGTTGTACTTTTCAATGAATTATAAAAATATGTCGCTATTGGGAAAGCTGTAATCGAGTGAAGGTCTGAAATAGCTCTTTAAGCATAGGAAGCCTACAGAAGATGCTTGGGAAGGATGTTCAGGTCGGTACCTTTGTCCCCTCCACCTCTCAGACCTGTGTGGACAGCTAGTTACAAGCAAATTCACGCTCCCCGATTGTGATAAATTGACATGCCACGGGCGACGGGCAGGCCCTTTCTCACCCTCCCACCTGTGAGAAACACCAGCCAGTGAATTTCTCACAGGTTGGGAGTGAAAAGTGCTCGTCAACAGCATAAAAATAAAGGATGTAAACACAATGTCACGATCAGAGCTCAGATAAGGTAAGATGCTTGTTCTTCAAATGTGTATGTAACTCAGAGCTGCTCAGAGAAGTCTGAAAACACCAGGGAACTCTCTGTAGTTCCTATCATCTTATCTACGGGAAATTAGTCATAAAGATGAGAAAAATAATAATTTTTCTCTTTCTTACCATCAATTATCTCCTCTTTCACTTTGTGTAACTCTCTTACAACTTCCTCCAATATTTCCTGATGAGACAAAACACAAGTCAGCTGCTCAGAATTTCCTTCTAACCGGTGGAAGAAAATGCAAGTTTAACACGGTTGTGCTGCGTCCCCCGCCTCCGCTGACCGTCAGAGCCTAGCACTGCTAACAGCTACGTCTGCACTCCCAGGCCAAGGATGCAGAAGATGCTGGCATATTTATTGGCACGTTTCTGTACAGACATCTTGATCAAATAGCAGTGAGATTGTGCTCTCTTGCTGCTCACCAGCTAGCCCTTCTCTAAGCACCTAGTTATAGTGGAAATCAGAGGACTGAACAGCTGTTTTGCTTGTACAGCGCATGCATGGGGGAAAATGGGTAGCTCGTCAGATCTCGTAAGTGCAGCAGACCTTTTCACTTACCTGTTTCATTCGATCAAAATCTAAGGCATCCATAGCCACATCATTGCTGCTGCTCACTGGCTTCATCCTTGAGAAAATGGAAGGACAAAAAAAGCCAGTCAGTTCCTTGCAATGCACGCCAAGCTACACCCACCTGATGGTGTGGATGAAATCCACCCCAGAGCAGGAGCACCCGTGTTCCAGCGCTGGACCAGAGGCTCCCTCTTGTGCTGCTCAGGAGAGTTCAGCAGCCAGAGAGCAGCACGGCTCCCGTTTTCACTGCCTGACCCTCAAAGATGCTGCCTTCTCCTATTGCAGACATACTGGAGGGAGTGCAAAGACTGCACTGAAACGTATTGTGGGGTTTTTTGTTTTTGTTTTTGTTTTTTTGTGTTGGGAGTCTCCATGATTTCAGACTAGAAGATGCTGGGATGTCTTCAGGGGATAAAGCCTGTTTAACAATGTATTTTATTACTGCATTTGCAATCTGTAAGCTGAATGTCTGGTTTTCTTTCTTTCACAGTCTCTTTTCTGTACAGCAACCCTGTCTTTGCCACCTAGGCTTTAACTGGGTGCTAAAGTAATAGTAGAATACAGGTTGGAAAAAGATTACAGGAAAACTAATAACCCAGTAATCCTTTCCTTGGAAGGCCTGACTCAGGTGGAGCTTGTTTGATAGCACAGGCACTTTTTCTTGACCCAGAAATCAAACCAATCTGCCCTTAAAGACTAGCACACTTGAGTGTTATTGGTCTTCCAGTATTAGTCAGTGGGCTGAACTCTAATGACGGCTGATAAAATAAATTAAGGAGGCAGAAGCTGCTTGACTTTCTCTTTTAATCAGTAATTCTAAAACATTTCAAAAATTAACCATGCTATATAATTTATAGAAAAGGCTTCAAATAACTTTGCTGTCATCTTTGGGCCCAAACTGGGGGCTGGCAGAGGTTCTGCTGCTCCTGAGGGTCTACTTGGTCTTGCAACTTTTTCTTGGGAAAAATATTAACATGTCTCCTACCATCTCACAGCTAAGCTGGGAGGTAAGACACATATAAATACCATCAGATGGAACAGGAATGGAAACACGTCACTGCTGAGCTTTTTAAACCTGCCCCACTTCCCCCACAAAAGTAATTCGAGCAAGTAAGACTGAGCAGTACTCTAGGTGTTAAACTAGGAAGGGATTTTTTTCCACTGAACGCCTCCTCCTCCCAAGATGGAATGGCATCGTAGAAGATAGATGGCAAAAACTGGATGGCTGCTTTAAATAGCCCACATTTCATTCCCATTTGCAAGGAGGAATGGTCTTTCTACATCTCATATAGATGTCTACTCTCATATGTATATGAGAGTTGGAAACTCTCATACACGTCCTAGAACCAGTGTGTCCCATTGGTTTTAGGAGAGCTGGAGAGACTATATTTTGCTCTAGGAACATGGGGCACCCCTCTGAATGTTTGGGTAGGCATGTTCCAGCATCTTTAACACAGCAGCAAGTACGTGCAGATAGTTGCCATTGGCAACTTTCTCTCTGCAGACTATCTGCACTGTTGTACAAGTGACAGTTTAAATAAAGGACATCTCTTTGCAGTAAACACTAAACACATGTAAGTCTGTGTTCTACCTCCTTATTCAGCTTCTCCATCCATCTCAGTGTTCAGTTCTGCAGTACCACTGGGTAGTCCCGGACCAGCACTGGAAGGAAGTCTCTCTTTACCCGTCCCACATCAAACAGTCTCCATGGGTAAGAACATGGGCGATACTGCAGCTGGGCTGTTCTGACTGACAGGACTTCTGGAGTCCTACTTTAGGCTTCTCAGCTTTTGACACCTGCCACCTTTTGTACCCCATATTTCTGAATGCCCTGTCTGTGCCTGAGCCTTCTTACAGCTTGATGTTGTTAACTTACTGCACCAAGCTTTGCCCTCCTTTCTCATGCACCCACGGCAGTTGCATGGATGGAGGAATAACTTCCCTTCTCCCAGTTGCAGGCTCTTCAGATCATTTCTGCCTTTGCTTTTGAATTTCTGCAGAGGTTGGACAATGAAAACTTATCCTATTGGCAAGGTCATCTTGAACCTGCTGTAAAAAGCTGCTCCAAAACCTGCCTTCCACGTGGCACTGTGCGCTGCCAAGCCCGTGCCTCCGATTCACGAGCACGGATGCTTTCAGCGCTTGGTTAAGTGCGATTAATGCCTGTGATGCCTGCAGCCACCTGAGCAGGGGGCTGTTTCCGTGGAACAAGCCTTGACAGGACACACTCCACCTTCACACTTAGTGCAGCGACAGACATAGCACATTGTCACAGAATGAGTAAACGACGTGACAGAAGACGAACTTTAGTGCTGAATGATGGGATTAGCCAAAGGACAAGCCATGACAGTTAAGAAGCTGGGCTGTTAGCCAGTACCTAGAAGACACGTGGGATTGTGTGGGGCTCTTAGCTTCACAGCTCTTCACCACTGATGGATTTCTACAGCAATGGAATGAAACAAGACATGAGTTGTGCACGTGCCACGGGGACAGCATGACCAGCCCGACTGCTAGCCAGCCACAGGGACACCCCACACAGCTCACCTAGAAAGTAATGAAGATACAGGCTTTTCAACAGAATTGCTCCTTTCCCATGGCTTCTTCCCAGAGTCTGGAAAACAAAAATGAAAAGTTACAGTTTATTATTTTTTCTCTAATGATAAAAAAATCTTGAAGTTGATTGTCTTGTACTGCTGCTTTAATTCAGTGAGGATGAATGACTTAGAAAGATCCATCAAAGCAGGAGTGCTGAATGAGTGTGGTTGCGTACATTAGACAGAAAGCATTGGCAAAAATCTGTTTAGGGATCCCTTTAATTAGGGACCGGATAGTTAAACAATACTAAAAAGACATAGAACTGGAACAGTGGGAGGAAAAGCACAAATCACTTCTATTAAGAAATAGGCTAATTGCTGCAAGGCTTATTTCATTCAATACAATACTTATTTATAAATATTTCAAGTTAACATGTGGGTGTATCTAAAAAAAGGCAGTGAGACCCCCACTATGCAAACCTCCACAGAGAAGTTATTTAATGTTGTCTACATTTCTAACTCAACAAAAGCTGCACTACAAAAACCATGTTACTGAAAACACTTATCATCCCAATCTCCTCCTATGCAAATAGTCTAAAATAAAGCGAACTGTTTCAGAGACTTGAGTAACACACAACGTTATACATAAGGGTTTGCTCTTTTGTGAAGTCCTAAAAAGCTCTTTAAAAGAATTACGGGCACTCCCAGGAAATCTCTAGATCTCGCTCCTCATTTACATGCACCATTCTCCTGGCTTCTTCCTCTTCCCTTGCAAAACACGCAAATCATGGCTTTGTTCCAAAAGGAAGCTGGAATGGTTAAATAGTCATTCCCTTGGGAGAGATTTGTTTTAGCATATATGAATGCCAAGGCTGATGCAAGGATGAATCTGACAGGCTTGCAGCTTACCTACTCAGGTACACTTACTGCAGCTCATCATAGGAAAAACATATTTTGGAGGCTCCTTAATTTCACCTAGTAACTCTCAGGGTCAGGCTTACTGCAACAAGCCCCTAGGTTAAGGAAGGATAACAGTCTGAGACCCAAACCCCAACTGTATAAACCAGGACAGCTACACTACCAAAAGTAAAATAATGTAGCTTTTTTCTCTTAGAATATTCAGGTGCACAATGTTGAAGACAGAGATCCTCAGCTGCATGTCTGGAGCTCTTTAACTATATTGGCGGTCATTTTTTCTTGACCGTGAAGCATATAAAATCACCATTTCTTGCTGAGTACAGTCTTTAAAACAATAGGTATTTGGGAATTTTTCTGCTAGTTACTGCTGCTGCACTCAGAAGTAGGACAATGAACCCAGAATCTAGAGGTGGCGGAGAAGACTAGATTAAGAAGGCAACTGCAACACTAATAGTTTTATTTAATACCTGATGAATTTTGCTGCTGCTGGGCGGGACCTCGTGTACTGGGTGAAGGAGAGGTGCTAGCATCATCCTAGGAAGAGAAAAATAGGACATTACTGAATTCTGGAGATGAAGTGCAGAGTCCTCTTCTACTCTGGAGACCAGCTGCAGCACAGGTGATACAAAAGCAAGCTTCCTCCAAGCATGTCCAACAGGCACTGCTGCCAAGGTACAGGCTGAAGTCCATTTAAATTTTAACCTTCCTCTCCCTTTAGCATGGGAAAATACCTACTTTTTAATTTCTTGCTAACATGGACACTTTTTAATGGTTCCACTGACTCACTCTCATCCCTGTATGCCAAACCAGGCTGAATTACCACTGGAAAGTGCAGTCTGCTGCTGTCTAAATACAAACCATCCATTTCCCAAATTTAGAAACTCTCCGTGATAGGAAAGCTGAGCCACTTGAAGGAACCGTAGGTCAGAACCCAGCCTTTTAGCCCAGGACAGCCACGGGTATCAGTGAGGGTAGTGCAGGTACTAACAGAATGTAACTCAATCAATGAATACTCCTCCTAAGTAAAAGATTAAACACTACATCACAGCTTTGGACTCTTTTTTTCTGGGATTTATGTGTTCTAGATCATAAAACATTAACCCATATATTTGATATGTCAGTATTATTTAGCAGCCCTCAAAAAATGCTCAGGCAAAGCATTAATTGTGCATTATAAAATGGAATTGCACCCAGAAGATACCCCCACCACAAAGTGTACTCCAGATACACATTAAACAGATGTTCTCTAAAACACCTTTCTAGTTTGGTGGTATCGAAAGTTTGATTGGGGATATATATCAACACAGAGCTTCAAGGAGAGAGAAGAAGGGGCAGGAAGACAGCAGAGGCTGAATAGTTAGAAGCTAAATGGTGCCTTTCATCTCTGAGTGTATGGTTCAAAACCAGCTTTGGGGCAAGATTAAAAGCAACGGTTGCATAGTGGGTTCAACAGGCAAATTCCATGCTTGAAGCATCCCTTGAGGAACATGCAAAAAAACAGCTGCTTTTCTTCTTAAACAATGCAAGGTGCTTTTTCCTGCTCTTGCTACAAACCTTTCAGACTGGGGTGAGAGCTACATGAAAATGGATTTTCTACTGGGCAGCTGTTACTTTGTCTTTGGAGGGAGTATCTCTGTATAGGTGATACGAGGCACACACGATGCTTTACGAACTTGCAGCTATGGCAGAGAGCCTTCATGAGGGCACTGGCTAGCAACAGGAATGCTGTATGAGCAGCCGCTCAGAAAAGCACCACATGGGAAGGGACACAGTGTAAATCCCGGCCTCTCTTGAAACTGGAAAGATTTCCCATGCTTTACCAGTTCAGCAGGTAAAAAAGTGTTTTAATCTGCATGCTGAACTCCAAATTGCTGCATCAAGTTCAGTGTAAAGACTGAGTCAAATCAAAACTCTTGTTTAATCACTTTTGTGGACAACATACAGAGAGAACAGTTAAAATGGAAATGAATCAAAGTTCCCCGAAGTTGTCCAAATTCTACCTCATTTTAGTGTAAGCATCATGAATACATATCTTTCTTAACTTTTGAATGGTCTAATGGTTAATACACCGTTTCCCCTTCACACCCCCAGAGATGTGTTTTATGCGCACTCTGGGGTCTGAAGTGAGCTGATTCTTGCTTTGCATCGAGGTTGGCAATCCAAAATTACACCACGTGGTTGATGATCCACTTTGGATTAGCTGAAGCTGCAAATTTAACATGAATTTGAGATCGAGTTGACTTGCCAGAAGGTTCAGTGCATCTTCTTAAGGGGCAAGAATCTATCGTATGCTACAACACTCAGATCAGACCATGAGAAAGTGCCTATTAACCTGGTTTGGACAATAACTCACCTGTGAATAAGGTGACAATTCTTGTTTATAGGGTGCTGTTCCCAGGAAAGGTAGAAGCAAAGTTACATTTAGCTTTTGATTGAATGTGCAAATCTATTCCTGGATCAGCACTACTTGTCATTGCCTGCCACACACAGTGAATGAACACAGGACTTTGGCTTACAAGGCAGCACATCAACATATTTGTAAGAGCAGAACAGTGAGGAGTCTTTCACTTACGTTTTGGCTTTCCTCTTCCTTTCTGTCAGCTGGCTTGTCTGACTGCGACGCCGCTTTCCTCCTTTGCAAAGGAACATGAGACAGGACACACAGTCAACCCGCTAGGAACACATCATGTGGAAAGGCTGATTCAGGCTCGGGTGGGAGTTATTATTTACTTGGTTCATCCTACAGAATGTGACAGAGGCTGGATGTGTTCGGTTGCATAGGATTGGGGTGGAGGTGAGGAATCCAGACCTCGGCGATATGACTCAGCGAGAGGGGCAATATTACGTGTTTAACAGAGGAACGCAGGGTGCACATAAGAAAATGTGTCAAAGTGGAGGAAGGAAGTGCAGCTGGGTATGAAACTGGGTGAGAAAGGGATGGCTTCCCTCTAGGGCTCAGGAAGGGGTGTCCTACACAGGAGGAGCAACCTAACACCCCCCCGTGGTTTCTGAGGACCAACCCAAACCCCAGGTGGCTCAGGTGGGTATTGCAGCGATGACACTCTTAGCCCGCTCCAATGTCATTTTGCCACCTGTCCTATATCCTCCCATCCCTGTTCCCACCCAGAGAAAGAGTTGTGGCAGTGCTCCCATGTGATGGGAGGACAGTCAGAAAAGCCCTTCAACCCCAGCCCATCCTCACCAGAAAAGATCAGGCACCATTTCTGCTCAGCCAAGACCCCTGCTCCCTCCAGGGTGGCAAAGCTCTGGCTGGAGACCCGGAGTCAGGAAACGAGCATACCAGCCTGGGTTTTCAAGTGAGATGGGAGATTACTGCTGTCTCAAACACAATTCAAAGGCAGCAGAGCTCCTGAGCCCTGTAGTCCCAGGACTGGCAGTGTTGGTGGTGCCTACAGAAGTTGAGTGCGGACCTGAGGCCCTCACTCTGTCCTGCTTCCTGAGGAGAGGCAAAGCTCTCTGAGAAACAGGTGGCAAAGAGCTGCAATCCATCCACTGGAGGAACTGGACATGAGAGTAAACACATATGTTGGTCGTTTGTATTTGAAGAACACATGATAAAACTTCTTGGGTCTTAGCCACACTGGCTGAAGAAAACAAAATTCTCGATTTTCAAGCCCTATTTAGGGTCTAAACAGTACTCAAGTGTGCCAGATACTGATTCTCTAGACACCAATTCTAGATTCCAATTTCTAGAAATTGGAAATTCTCCAATTTCCCATTTTAGATAATTAGGGGAACTGCAGCTCTAGTCTTCACATGGATTTTGGTGGAGACTTATCCTTATCTACCTGTGAACACTACCCTTAGCAGATGTTTTTTGTTTTTTAAAACACTAATATTACGGGTTTTTCATTTAGTCTTGCTTCTGAAGCGGACAAAATTAATCTCACAGGAAAAAAAAATCACCAGTGGCACTTAGAAAGGCTTCTGAGTTTCAAAACACTGCCACAAGTTTGTCAAAGGATTTTTTTGTCATTTCACTGGCAAAAGAAAAGCCTCACTGGATACATAAATTGGACAATTTGATGTAAATTTGACAAAAAAACAGAGGAGTAAAACACATGCATGTGTTTCTAGGACACAGTGCTCTCTGGGAATTATTTCCAGATATTCAACTGCATTAATAATTTTATTAGCTCAGTAATAATTTGTATAGTCTTTCATTAAGATTTACTTGATTCTTCTGAGCAAAAAAGTTCATAATGATTACAAACCTGAGCAAGGGAAATATTTAACAGGGTGAGAGACCAGTGTTAGATTTATGTCCTGCAACAAACTTAACTGGCCTAGAAATGATAGTAGTTTGTGAGATAGTTCATTATTCTGCTTGCACCTCAATCGTAAAGCAAAGGGCTGCTCTCAAGGGGGCCACTAAATCTAGAGAGCTATATTTTATACCACCTGAGCTCTCAGAAGCATTTTCTTCTGTTATTTACACAGCATTAGACACATTCCCTGATCCTGAGCATGGGGTTTTCTGCTCAGAAAATGGCCCCCGAGATCCCATGCTCATCCATCAGTGATTTCTGTATTGAACATGTTCAGTTTAAAAACCATCTTTTTTACATCCTGGCTGCCAGCTCAGTAAGGGCAACCTGAAACACAGTGCCGGGTTCTTTCCTTTCCCTCTGTCATCACACATAAAAAGGGTTCTGCAGCCAAAAAAAGTTCTCTCAGCATCAGTTTAACAGCATGTGCCCAGATCGCACCCTTGACTGACACGTACGTATTTCCAATGACTTGCATGGCTTTGTGAAGCAAAATTTAGGAGACAATTCTGTTGCTGTCAACTCCCTGGGACAGGATTTGCAGCTCAGTTATTTTCAGAGTAGAGGCAGCACGGTGCTCACGGCAGTACAGGCGCTTTTGTTAAGATAGCAAGAGGATTCGACCCTGAATAACTGAAGACAGCAGATCCCACAACCAAAAGCCATACTGGAGTACCTTTTAGACTAGAACCACAGAAATTTGTAGGATTTCTATATCCAAGCAGATGAGATGTCCATTTAGCTTGCTTGCTTGAACAGAGCTAGTTACCCCAGCATCTAGTCACTGAACCTTACTTTGCTTACAGACATCTTCCAGTTCAATAAGGTCAGTCTTGGTATGTAGCAACACAAAATAGATCAGAAGGTGAACGAGTAATTTATTATTTAAAGCTATTAAAATATTTTAATTCTGAAAAGAGAAAATTATCTATTTGGTATTTTACATGGCTAAATTTTTGTAGTGTTGTGTATTGATATAATGCTTTCCAAAGCATTACATCCATAGTCCATGTTCAGAATTCCTTCTGAAAAGACCAGAATATGGAGAAAAGTTGGAATCAGACCCTCTGAACTGGGAACTGTTTTCATCCTAGACAACATTACTTAAAAACTCCATCTCTGCACACTATACCCTTGTACCTACTCTTCATTATTTTACTCATCCTTTTCTTTCACTATTCATAAGTTAAAACATCTTTAAAACTAAACCCAAAACATTTAACACTAGGAACTTGGGAGTTACAGCCTAACAGAACATTACGGATGGAATCAGGGGGAAAAGAGAAAGCAAAAATAACTGGAATAACTGAACGTCTTTTAACAGCTAGTAGCTTGATGCATCACAACTTGCTTTAGTGGAGAATATCTTGGCTAGACTGTCTGAAACACACCGAGAATCGATAATAATTTACCTGCCAAGATATTGTTCTTTTATTGCACTTCTGTTTATATTGTTGGGCCCAACATTCTGAATGTGCTGCATAAAGAAGGATTTGTCTAAGCTCCTTTCACAGTTTACTCTTTCTGAAAACAGTAACTTTGAAATAGATCTGGTAAAATGGCAAAACCCCCGAGGATATATTTATCACCATCTTTGAAGGTTACCACACTGCAGGATTTGCTACAGCAGCTGAACTCTGCCAGGTATCACGGCTGCAACACCTACACTTTCATATTAAAGGCCAGGCAATGCTGGCGACTAACACCTATGCAGGACGTGTCAAATTGCAAAGAAGCACCAAAGTGACCCATTGCTAACCAAAAATGACAGCATCGTGTTCCACAGTTTGCTGCAGAGCTCATGCTAGTGCTTACTTGAAGTCTAAGTACAAACCTTTTTGCCAGTAATTTATTCATTTCTTCCATTAGTCCTCCTCCGCCTCCTCCGCTACTTGTTCGATTGGCATCGCTCTTAGAGACCCCACTGGGGCTAGACCCTCCTGAACCATCTTCTGGCTTAAGACAGAAATCAACATTGGAATTAATGGAAAGAGTTTCATTTATGACCACATCCTTAATGATTAGTTTTCCTAATTATTAGGAGCAGCGATCACAATCACAGCCCAAAACCAGAGATGGGATATGTTCTGCTTTAGGAAGAAGACGCACATGGGCCTTACTAAACCCAGGACAGTCTGGGTGATGCAAATAATATATGGGCAAATGATGAAAAAACCCACAGAGCTGTTTGCTCATGATTATGTTTATGCATGATTATGCAACCCTTACCTAAGTGGACACCCAGTGACGTGAGCCCTCAAGAGTCTACGCTGGTTTTTGTAAGCATGGTACAGTTTTAACCACTTACTTCCAGTGAAACCACTAGCAGAGAGTACAGTGGTGGACTCTGCAGAAGTAATGAAATCCTGGCAACATGAGAACTTGAAGCCATTTGCTATCTAATATTTTCTGAGGAGCAGAAATTCCACCAAGCATTTCCTGCTCAGCTTTATTTGCCCTACAAACACACGTTTAAAAGTTCACCTAATGGTCAGCTGAAGCGTGTTTCACCATGCTTCACGCTGGATTTGCACCAAGCTGCAGGTGTAATGGTCTCTCCATTCCCCAGTGGAGAAGAGCCCATCGGGGGGTGCCAGTGCCACCTCCTTACCCGTTGAACTCTCCTTAGTTTGGCACCAGCCAGAGCCGCTGCGA
>NW_010566388.1:0-203 GCF_000687285.1 Phaethon lepturus
CCCAAGCCGGCAGGTTTGGTTAAACACCGGCACTGGGTGACTCTACGGAGAAGAGTTCACTGCCACCCTCCTCCAGCAGCGCAGCGCTGTTAACTTTGACAGGTTTTTGGAAGCCTCTCTGTTCTCCCCCGGCCTGTGGACAATTTGCAGGAGCAATACTGGGCTTGTGGGCCAAGCAGAACCAGTCCTGACTGCAGCTACTT
>NW_010566388.1:381-610 GCF_000687285.1 Phaethon lepturus
GGGGACAGCTGGTCTGCGCTTGGATGGTGCCTACCTCCCAGTCCTGGTACATGGCTAAAGTTTCTACAGGTTACTGCAAAACAACTAATAAATAATAAAAAGGCACAGTTAAATCCTCACTTGTTTGCATTCGCATAAAGAAAACCAAGCTGAGGACTGAGCAGTGCAGAAATGCCACGGGCTGTAGGCGAGCGCTGTGCTTCGCCCATTTTCGGACTGTTTTCCCCCA
>NW_010566389.1:0-1024 GCF_000687285.1 Phaethon lepturus
GGCACTGTCCTCCCTGGTACCAGCTGTAGGTATATGATGTTCTGAGTTAATATTACTTTGAAATTTATAACATCCATGAAAATATTATCTCTGCACTTAAATCCCTTAGTTTAATTGAATAGAGCTATCATTATCCAGAGCTTGTTTATGTATTGCTGCCTGCAAATAAAGTCAATTTTCCAGACTGAGATGATGAATATGAGAACCAAAGAATGTTGTAATTTACTTTTAATAACCATGACATTATTATTTTAATAACCATAAATAATAATTTTTTATTCAAGAAACGTTGCAGTGCTTTGCACAAAACCTTGGAAGGAAAACTACGCCATAATAATACGGTGGGGATTCTCTTACAGTGCATTAGTATTTATTTTATTTTGTTGTCAGGTGCGCTCGTTGGTGTGAGGAGGAGCCACTACGGGTTTGGGTTTTTTTTAGGTCTGAACTTGAACACTGCTGAAGGCCTTTGTGCTTCTACTGATGGCTCTGGAAAGTGGGTGAATTACTCCGGATTTTTCACTCTGCGCTGGGGCTCAAACTAAGGGCAAACTAAGGCCCGCTCGCAGCGGCACGTTTTGGCAGGTGTGTGGGGAAGGGCGCATCGCTCAGCCCCATGGCCGGTGTGGGGCTGTGTGCGGCTGTCGGGCGGTGCGGAGCGGGTCAAGACCGCTCGGTAGACGAATGCAGCCCGCCCATGTTGGCCCGGATGTTGGGCATGAAATGAAGGCTAAAGGACGGAACGGTGTTTTTTTCACGCCTCCCTGCACTCATTGTGTGGGCACTTTGCATATAAACAGGCTCGTTTCAGCCTGGGCTCCCCAAGGCCAAGGTGAGGGAAGCGCGTGTCCCCGCTGCCCATGCGTGCTTCCCAAAACAACCTGAAACCTTCAGCCTTGTAGGGTGGCTTAGGGTGACACAATCGCTCTTTATTGCTCTTACTTAGCCCTTGCTTACTCCCGAGTTTGTTTTGCTGTTGCTGAAGACACGCAGTGGGCTCAGCCCCCGTGTCCCACCGCTGCGC
>NW_010566390.1:0-1804 GCF_000687285.1 Phaethon lepturus
GGCCCCCGGCCCCGCCGCGCCCGCGCAACCCCGCAGCATCCAAAAAAGCCCGTCACGCCTGAAACCAAATCCATGATTCCTGGAAAGTGGGGAGGCTTGAATCCCGACAAATGCTCGATTTCCTTACAAATAGAAATACCTACCTTTGAAAGGGCTAAATTAACACTAAATTCAACAGATATATCCGTTATGGCAGGAATAGTTTTTCCATAAATACTGTTTTAAAAACCCCTCCTTATACTGACTGACAGAATTCTACCATGCTGCCCACAAACAAAATGGCTGTGGCACCGAGTTTTTTGGTTCCTCCCACCGTGCCTCCCCCTGGCCTCCAGGAAGTGGTAGAAATCCAAAATAAAATCCGCACGAAAAGTACAATGCATCGTCCGAACTCCGCGCGGCACCGCCCGACACCACGGCGTACTAAAGCAGATTTACCAACGTTGTACTTTCTCGAGGATTTTATTATTATTATTGTTGTTGTTGTTTTTAAAAGGGCATCAATCACTGGGAATTTACATCACGGTGTAATTTGAACTTCCTGCTTTACATATTTATAAGGTCTTTCACCTATCTTGGCAGGCTTTCAAATTAAGTGGGTTGGGAAATTTGATGCTGTGGCTCTAGTTTGTGAGCTGAGTCAGGTAGTCCCTGCTGTAGCCGTGCTGGGAAAAGACGGGCAAATTCTAACACTTCCAGTGTTCACGGCAAGATAAAATTACCCCCTCTCAACAATATTATAGTCTCGCAAGTGAGCATGTAGGCGCAGAGGGGACACTGGAATGAGGATTCTCAGCGGTAACTGAAATTTAGGCCTCTTGCATATAAATAGACGTTCTGTAGTATTCATATTTTTTGCATTTGTGGTTTACAGTAGTCTGCCTGAAGTATGGCTTCTGTGGAAACAATCTTGGATTTTCTCTTCTTATGACCCTGTACAGTGTTGCAGCCCTTTAACTTTTTTTTACATTCATCTTAAAAAGAAAATAAATAGGAAAACATGGCATATTTAAATTAGAAATGATCATCAGAATGTTAGTATGTGGTCTTCTCTCTGAGCCACCAATCTTGCTAGGCAATAGCATAGCTCCTCTTGCACGTTGCCTCATGGGCTCCGTAGAGCCTGATTCATTTCCCAAGAGGCTGCTTTTACTGCCTTTAGTAGGAGTTACAATGGAGACAGGCTGTCAGACCTGCTGAGCCTGATCCAGAACTGTATTAAAAGACTCGAATTAATATTCCCATCCACTGCTATTCTAAACCTTTTTCAGAGACACTGCAAAACCAGAGAAATTGGTGATTTTTTTCCTGAACAACCCCATATATCTAGGTCTTCGATTAAAAAAAAAAAAATTCTGCAAGGAACTTAGAGCAAATTTTGTCATTATTATTATTTGTTTGTATTACCATGATATCTAGCAGCCTTAATCCTGGACTATGATTACCATGACATACTGTATAGAAATATAGGGCGAAAAGATAATTCCTGCCCTGAAGAGCTCAAAAGTATAAGACAAAAGACAGCAGATGGCTACAGACAGATGAGGGAAACAATGAGGCTGTATTGATCAGCTGGGAAGGCACAGTTAGCAACACACCATCAGCCTAACTCTTGTTTCTGTGTATAAATCATGGCAAAGAAGACATAAGGTGGGATTTGATGAAGAAAATTAACTGGTTTTGTGGCTGTTAAAAGAAAACTTCTCCAACAAGAAGGGCAGCGTGGAAGAAAGCACAAAGATGCTTGTTTGAAAAAACAGCAGATGAACTACAAAGTCTAATCAAATTGGCATTAATTTTTTTA
>NW_010566391.1:0-203 GCF_000687285.1 Phaethon lepturus
GTGGCGCCTGTGGCAGAGCGCAGCTCAGTCAGGGCGAAGGGCGGGCTGGAGGTACGAGGGGTGAGGGAAACCGCGGGAGGAACAGCCCTGCGAACAGCGCGGTGAGAGACCGGGCGTGCTCGGGATTGCCACTGGCAACGCGGCAGCCCCTGCAGAGGGCCGGGGAAAAGCGTGGGGACGAGGGGGAGGCAGAGAGGGGCTGG
>NW_010566391.1:251-9592 GCF_000687285.1 Phaethon lepturus
GGGGCAGGTAGAGGGGTGGGAAATGAAGGCGTGAAGTTGAGCCTGAGGGGTGGAGGCGAAGGTATTTTAGTGTTTGTCTTTGCTTCGCACCATCCAAATATATTTTAATTGGTGATAAAGTAATGTACGTTAATTTTCCCTGAGTCGAGTCCATTTTGCCCATGGCGGCGATCTGTCAGTGATCTTCCTGTCTTGATCTCAGTCTCTGAGTTTTTCACCCGATTTTCTCCCCTCGTCCTGTCGCTGATACGCAGTCCTCGTATCTGCGTAGGACTGCATCAACCCCTCATCATGACATCACCTGAGACCCATTATCTCACCCCTTGCCTTCCTCTTTGTTCACCGTTTGCTATCTGGCGCTGGCTAAGATCTCTAGGAGGATCTTTCATGTGATTATTGGATTGCGAAACCCTTTGGACAGGAACATTGCAGCTGAGTGTGATCAGCTTAACCTCCATGTAATTTTCAAAACAAATTTAAAAGCACATTAATCTTCTTGTATCCTGGATTTTTTGCAAGCTGCCAGCTCCACTACCTTGTTTATATGAGCCCTTTGCTAATTTCCCCAGATATAAACAAACCCATTGAATTCAGTACGTGGTAGAATACACATCAATCTGTTTTACTTCTGTTTTTAAAAAAAGTTTGGCATTTCAGGATCACAGGAATTGGATAAATTATCTCTTTATTTCCTCCTATTTTTAGACTCAACACTGGGCATACAAATGAAGGCCACTTTAAGATATTTGTTGCTAACAAGAGTTTTATCTAATGGTCTTAAAACCAATTACAAAAGCAATTACATCATCAGCTGCACTGGATTTTTGGATCCTGTGACTGGGGTGGCGTGTCCCATCTCACCCCCTACTCCCAGGTCTCAGGCACTGCAAGTCCTGTTGTGATCTTCAGTTAGAGATTGGAATAAACCCTGAAATACAAGATTTACTATTCCTTTCAAAGCATTTATCAAACCTCACTACATTAGTCTAGATATTAATTTCATTTTCTGTAGCGCAGCACATCCCTTCTTTGAATCTATGTGACAAACAACAGTCCAGTCTTCTCTCAGATCCCATCAAGGCTCCATATACTCCTCTACTTCTGAGAATAATTTCTGAGGGCAAATGTATTGCTTTTGAAATGCACAACTAGACAACAGGGACATATACTTTTAAAGCATCTGTTCCTGGTGAAGCTGACCCTGGAGTCCTAACAGAAGGATTTTAATCTCCTCCCATCACTTCTTAAAATACTTAATTTGAATATTAGTCCTGGCAAAGAGTTCTTTGAAAAATTACACCCAATTACGGAGTCTGATAGGGCTCAAATCTTTTGGAAATCTACCCCTAGAAGAAAGTTTAAAAACAAATTTGCCTATTTATGCACGGTCTAACTCTTACTGAAGCATTTAACACCTCAGTGAGACCAAGACCTGGCCCATGGAGGAGAATTTAACAGATCCCTGCTGTGGATACATGGAACGTCTGTCACATCAAGCCAAGGTGTTCTCCTCTTGATGGTATTCTTTTTTGCCTGTATATTTTTCTTAGGCTTTATATTTAGTATTTGGCTGCTTCATGCCTGACTTGCTCTGATATTTATAGACACTCTTACACAAATAATCTAGGAGAGAAAAAAACAAAGTTGTTAAAAAAAGAAAAAAAACGTTCCATTTAGTAGTGTTCTTCAAATCCTTGAATTCTACCCAGAATAAAAGAAGGGAGGAACAAATAAGATAAATGCATTAGGGCATGGCTGGGGAGAGGTAGCACCCAGTCTTTTGTAACAAAATGTTACAACGAAAGTATAGCACTGGGAAATAATTTGCCTTAAGGTTGATGTATTTCAACTGCTTCAATAAGATATTGAGTTTAGGTGGGTGAAGTTTTATGACTCTAATAAGAAAGGTTAGTTTTCTGACACTGCTAAGCACTGGAGACTTACACTAGCTTTTTATAAAGAACATAACAATTGTAAAAATCTTTGCACTAAATTCTACACAGGAAAAAAAAGCACCTTTCAATATATGTGCTTTAAAATGGCCTGTTTGTGGGATTTTGATATAATTTGTTCACATTTCAGTTATTCTTTCAGGTTAGGTGTAACAAAAGAATCCATAGGCCTCCTAAGAAAACGTGAAGTCATATTTTTCTAGAGCGCTCTTCTGTATTTCCATATCTTTTGTCCTCATAATTCCTCATATAGCCATGGGACCCCCAACCAGATCAGGATCCCGCTAAGACAGAGTCAATTGTGCAGATACGTCATCATATTAAGTCTCAGCCCCATGTGATTAGATAAGCAGCATATGCAGAAAAGAGGATGATAGCAACTACCAGCTACTAAGGAGGTGAGACGAAGATGGTCGTGATTTTGGCTAGCATATAGGGATTTTTTAAAGTCATCGTTCATACAAATCTGCATAACACCACCAACTTCAGAGCACCCAGTTCTGAACAGAAGAAAAAAAACAGCAGATCCCAGACTGGTATAAATTGCTGTGACACTGATTTCAGTGCTGCTGGATTTCCAACAGTTGCAGGTAGAATAAGTCAATGTCCCTCAGCGGAGCTTCCCAATCTGTGGCTGCTGAGCATCAGTCCCTCAATGCCCAGTTTCTTTCCTCAGAGTATGACGCTGTTCAAGATAGCTGTTAGATACAGGAGTTACCAGTGTGAACACATCTGAGAGCACACTGGGGAAACTGCCTGTAAGGGCGAGGAGAAAAGTCAATTATCAGGCATTTCTCATAGCTCTGTTGCAGGCATTAATAATGCTAACAGGGCCAATGGCTTTCTGCCTGCCCACTAGCAGCTAAGTGGAGAGGTAGCAAAGACAAATCTAGGTCACAAATAACCTTTACTTACGCCTTTTCTTTAAGGCTCTTTGAACAGGACATACAGGTATGGTCCTTTATCTAGGGAACTATACCTGTAAAAAATAGAGTCCTTGTAAAACCTCTGGAATATCAGCTTTACTACTTCTTTACAAAATGAGGACACCTGATTCTGCTCACTTTCTTTTCTGGTTGAAAGGACACTAGTTTTTATTAAGCCTGCACAAGTTGGGACAGTATCAGTTTGCAGGAAAACAGCCGAGGATTTGAAATTCTAGTAGTTTCTTAAGAACAATTCAACTGCAGCACAAATATCACTCAGTCTTTCAAGTGTTGAGTAATGCTCGTTGTTTTATCTTACTTCAATGGCTACGCAGTCACTGTAAGAATAAAGAACCAGAATACACATTTCTGCCATAGTAGGACTTTGAAAACTTCTAGTAGTTTTCAGTCATTTATATTTCAGCAGCATTTATGTTTCCAGATCCAGTAAAAATTATTTGGCAGATATCTGGCATATTAGCACAATTATATGTTTAAATGACCATGCACCCAATCTCAGTATAAAAAAAAAAAGTAATAGGATTGCTAGCAGTAAATTTTCCAGATTCACAGAACTCAGTCTTCAGGATGAACTCCACTATTGAGCAAAAGAAAAAAAAAAATTATTCTCTCATAAAGCAATACAGTTTCAAGTTTTATTCCTTTTAAAATTTCATGCTCACCACAGTTGCTCATGTTATCATTAAACTAGTGTCTTTAAGACGTGTTTGTTACGGTTATTTTCAACTTACATTGATACATACAGTTAGAAGTTATGTAGTTTGCTGGGGAAAAAAAAAAAAAGCAAAGCAAGATTTCTTCCTGTCTCTGCCAGGAATTTTCTCCACAGCACCTATAAAAAATACTGATCTTTATTAGTATACTATAACAGCCTCAGAACTTGTAGTAAGTAGGGTGTTTAGGGCCAGCATCGGCAAATGCTGCAGTGGTTTTGCAGAGCGTGATATACAGGAACCATTAAGCTTGTTCAGCTGATGCAGCATCGCTGACTACTGACGCTGCACCAAACCCGGTGAGCTCTGGATCTGGCCCTTGGGCCAGATTTATAAGCATACCACTTCAACAAGCATGAATTAAGCACAGCTCCAGTGAAACACATGGTATTACTTCAAACACTCGGGCAGTAAAAATTTTTATACCCCAGGGTAAGGAAGAAGCAATAGGTGTTTTATACTGATGAAAATCTGTGAAACTCAAATGCTTCCCATGGCCTCTGCCATCTTGCTGAAGCTAACACACCACCTCAGGCTTTAAGCTTTAGCTAAAAGCATGGTCTTAGTCCTGCTTGTTTAAAATTCAAGCAGCCTGGTTTCTGTCTTCATTCTCCTTTTCTGCCGTTCTGTATGCATGCTGCTGACTTTTACCTCGTTATATTACTTTATATTCAGTCTGGCAGTTTCCTACCTCAGTAAATTTCTACAAATCAAATTTTGCTTTTACAACCACAGCTATATTTAGCAACAGACCCCGGGTTTTTCTTCATCTTGTGGTTCAAAAGGTTTATTTTTCCTTCCTGTAAATTGTGTCCTAGCTCTGAAGATTTATCAGGCCTGAGTCACCCGTAACACACTTATCACATTGCTGTGCTCTCTGCAAAGACGCTCAGGGTAATAGTGGTCCAGCCCATACACAGCTTTGGTGATAACTCTTCAGGCAGCAGAGTATTAGTGTCTGAGCTGGCATCTGCCCGAAAACAATTGCAAAATTACTTCTGACTTCGCAGGGGTACAAAAATGAATCCTTCACTAAAGTTACTTGTTCAGTACCTTTTTTTGGTTTGTTTTTCACATGTTAATCTAATGGCCTTTGTTGTTAATCTCTTGTTGCTGAGGCAGGAAAAACTCCTGTATTTAGAACTATCATTTTTGGCATTTCTTTTGCAAGCTAACTCCCAGAGGCACCATCTGCCTCTATTACTATATATTATTTTTTTCTGCTCCTCACGGTTCCTTTCAAGGGCTTTTATTTCCCCTGCATCAGACAGATCAATCTAGTGGCAGCTAATGTATGGTTATAGAAAAATCTGATACTGAAAGTCTTGAAGTCATTTCTAAAAAACACCCTGTACTTTCTCTTCTGTCTCTTGCCCTCCAGCACTCAGCCTCCCACTCCAGACAGTAACCACTCTGGTTTTCTCTTACTGCAAACAGCTCATTTCGGTTTGTACCCTACTCGTTGAGTAGCAGCAAGGTAGCACGTAGATTTGTTTTGCTATAGCTAAAATGGTCAAGTATATGATTTTTATGCTTGCAGCACCACCCAGAAGTTTAGTTAAGCTGGGACAGCACTACACACTAGTATATTGCATACTTACATAGATATCGATCACTTTTGGGTAAGAGCAATAATTTACTACACTGAATTGAGGTTGTTCACCCCTAATTGCCTTTCTCTGAAGTTTGCTCCACTGACCTCCCCAGCTCTCCCTCCTGCTCAGTCAGAAACTGCTTCCTTTGCAAAACAAGTAGATAGCTTGTGTGACAAGGTTCATAATTGAAAAAAAAAACTAATTTCATTGCTTCTTTCATTGAAAATAGTTGCGTTTCTATTACCCCTTCCATCTGTCAAAGGCCATTAGCTAGAAATCTCATTGTAATTCCTTGCATAGTCCATGAAATGAATTTCTTTTTATGGTTCTGCAGCCTGAACATTTCTATTGTAGTTACGCAAGACAAAGAAAAAACATTTGTAACAGTCTGTTTCCTTCCTCACTGCAATTGTGCTACATCCATTCCTTTTGCTTCCTGAACACTCCCAGTTTACATGAGCTATAAGTGAATTTTGCAGTCAGGTCTCTGCCCAGACTTCAGGACTTGGCTACAGCTGGAACAGTAGTAGAGACCAGACTCCAAACAGCAAGTCCCATACACGTTGTGATCTGAATAATCTGCCAGCTCTTCCACAGGGGTAGGGACTATACTACCATGGTCCTGAGGTCCTAGAGGATTTGTCTCACCTGACAATACCCCAAATTCTCTGGAATAAGAGGGTTTAGATGACAAATTCTAGCATTCCTTCAAAGCTGGATTTCTAGAAAGTATTGAGCACTGCTCCTGAAAGCCTTTTGAGTTATTTTTAACCAAGAAACACATTGAACACATTCTTGTTTCTGTTGGTTCCTAAGGAGGTCTCATCTAGACACATCAGAAAACTACTGGGACCCTTAAGTATCACTTCAGCTCCCGAATATTCACGTGTTTTGGTTTTTTTTTTAAATGGAAATCCCTAAACCTGCGAGAAGGAATTTTAAATGGTTACACCAAACCCTCAGCTGATAACACATGTAGGGTTAAAGTCTCTGAAGCAAAATCCCTATTAAGCTATTTAAAAAATAGAAATCAGTGCTACTTCCTGCCTTGGTTTGCCATCTCATTTATTTGGCTATAATTTTCTTGAGCACTACCAGCCCAGTTGCTTTTAATCAGATTTCCAGACTGAAGCACTCCAGGAGTTTAACTTGGAAGCCAAGGTTATCTTAAACCACATGCACAATTCTGTGGCCACTTCAGCATTATTCAGTGACCACTCCAGTGACTTGCATCATCTACTGTACACGCAGCTGGTTTGTCAAAGGCCGTCTGGCCAAACCCTGTAAAAGTGTTTTCAGCTCCGAGAATCTGCATGTGTTATACACTTGACATACCTCAGACATCAGGTTGTTAAATCTGATTATAGCATGCAAGTAAATACGTAATGAGGCAGGTCATGAGGATTTTACTCTGGTTGAACTTGTTCTTTAAGACAAGCAAGCAGAAAGATCACCCTCGCTGCGCTCTTGGCGGATGTGCAGTCATCTATGTACTTTTCTCTTTGGTAGCTGAAACCCCATAGAAGATGAGATATAGGATACAGAAGTGTTGTCACTAGAAGCTTTGCCAATACATCTTCTCCCCTTGGTGTTGTGTTTGGTTTTTTTATTATTATTAGCTGCATGGTAGCACTGAGTGTTTTCTTAGAGAATCTGAAATAGAATATTGTTATTAAGGACTCCAGGGCTTTTGAGTAAGACTTAAGGCAGCAGGATCTGTGAAAAACTAACTACAGTTCTTGTAATTCATATAAATTGCAGAAAAATTCTGCCTGCCAAGCGCCTGATCAGCTTTAAGAGCCTGGCTTCACATAACAGACTGAAAACAGCAGATTTCAAGAAGGATTTTTCCAGTAGTGAGAACTTCTCTGAAGACTTCAGTACATGCTGAATTCCACACAATGTGAGACTTCAAGAACAATCTGCACAAGTATTAAAACTACAATATCCAAGGCCAGTTGTGTTCCAGTTTATTTTCCAACTGAGGGCTTTCAGAGGCTCATTGTTTCTGCATGTGCTTTTATGGAAGCACTTGGAGTTGTATGCTTGTAAGCAGGCTTTGATGGCTTTTGGTGCTATTGCTGTCATGTTCTGAGGCTATTACAGTGGCCAGAGAACAAAGAAAATAATCTGTTACAGATATGGACCTGCCAAGCCCCAGATCCCCAAAGAGAAGTTTTAACAAACCACTCCCCTGTTTGATTTAAATCACGAGTTCACATGGCCTCTGATTAAACTGACAGGTAGGAGGAAGTGAAGGAAGAGATCAAAATAAGGTCTAACCCCACCTAAATATTGCAGTTTAGAATCTTCTGTTTCTTATCGCCATTTCCAGAAGCCGTAATAATGTCCACATGCATAATCTGTTTCAATTCTTTATCTGCACAGCACGTGTTAAATTCTACATTGTCTTGCTGTCACTTCTGGATGACAGCAACATAAACTCTCTTGAACAGCTCATGCCTGACATTTTCTAGCAGATTTGCTAATTAGAAAGGGCAAGGCTATTTGCCATGCAGGCTTTATTTTAGTTCTTTCATTATTGACATGTTATCTGCTTGCCATGGTGAAGCATCTTTCAGAACTGCAATTAAAATACATGAGTTGACTTGCCCTTCTTTCTTTCCTTGAAGAATTATCCTGCTGTCTAGTGTTTTCCTGCTGCTTATGCATGCCACTCACAGGTCTTGCGGAAGGGAAAATCAAATCCATCTAGAAACAAAACAAATCCATATTGCATTTTGTCAGTATGGATTTATTCCATCAAATACTTATTTCTATGTCAACACTCAAGCCCACGTGAGACCCTACTTCAGTCTGAGTTGGCCAAGGCATCTTGGCCATATTTGAAGTTCCTGGTGGACAAGATTAAGCTTTCCTCTAGAGATCTGAGGGCCCATAATATGTAGGGAAGCATAAAGCACTGTTCTTCTAGTGCTTCACTGAGCACTAGAGCATGAAGCTCTAGTCACTGTTTGGACTAGAGAGTCTGGGACTTTGAGGACTCCGTTTTTACCTTAACATAAGTTAAGGGCTACGTGTTTTAGCTACACTTCGTAATTAGAATACACTGCAGCTCAAACAAATATAATTACTACAATGGACTGTATTACATTACCTGTCCTGTCTTCTGTGTTAACAGGTTTTTCCAGAAGAGTAGACGTTGCCGAGTCTCTTGCAGAGATCCAGGACTATGCATCTCCTGAAGAAATTACATGCTCTGAGACTCCAGAGCACTCAAATCAATGCAGTGCTTCCTATTTTGACATGGAGAAAAGCTGCAATTTCACAAATAACCTTTGAAAAATGGTTCAATAATGAATTGGCCTGGAGTGGCTCCCATATAGTGCATTTGACCTCAGTTTCCAGGTAGAAGGCAGAAAAAGACAACTAAATCACTTAACAGTATCCAGATACACAGCACTACTTGAGATAAACATCACAAGAGAATGCTTCCTGTTTGCCTCAATGAAATTAATTCATTCCTTACCTAATAAGCTAGGAAACAGTCCTATCTCAAGGCTTACCCCTTAGAGTGCTGACTGAAGAGTTCCTGCTACTCCCCATATCATTAACCTAAGTATATAAAGCCCGTTCCTGGGGGAAAAAGCATTTGTTTGCTGAGAAGTAGCAGAAGCAGCCAGAAAAGATCAATTTTACACTTCAAGATTTGTAAATGAATTAAAGACATCCTTCCTGAAGGCCATGTCAAATAGAGACATCAACTGTAAGTCAGTTGAAGCAAGCCACAAACTAAAAATAGTCTGTTTCATGAATTGGTATATTTGAGTGTTCAACTGTTACTGCAGGTGCCAAATATAACATACACTTTCATGAGGGGGAAAAATAATCAAGACTGCAGTTGTGTGCACCATTTTGAGCAATACTGCAAAAGCCTTTTTTATGTATAATACACATTTTGCTGGCTAATGAAAGAGGTCTGGTCCTTCAAGTCTCGAGACAAATACCATCGGCGCTTGCATTTTGAACAGTACATGCCTCAAGCCAAGTACCTAATTCTGGAACCAATGCCCAAGCTAGGGCAGGTCAGTGTTCAAACATACAAAACATCTACGTCTGACTTATCTACTTATCTACATCTACTTATCTGCTGGAGGGTAGGAGGGCTCTGCA
>NW_010566392.1:0-26002 GCF_000687285.1 Phaethon lepturus
CTTAGTGATTCTGTGATTCTGTGAAATCCAGGGGGACTTATCTTTGGCTTCAGTGATTATGGGCAGTGGTGAGTAATTTCAGCAACAAATGTTACATGTCTCTGTCCAACTCTGCAAACACTTAATATTCATGCAGATGAGCAATGCTTGGAATAATCATGTGTGCAAAATTTGTATATGTGCTTGAATACTTCCAAAGTCATTGTGGTAAACTGAAGTTAAATTAATTGGTAGATTTGCATGCAGTTCCTATCTTTTATATTGATTTCCTAGCATTTACTCATAATCTGTTAACTACTTCATTAAATATTTTGATATATACTTTTATCTTTTTTAAATCTTATTTTTCAGGAACTGAATCAGATCCTTATGGAGACACCACCAGTGTGGAAAGGATCATCCAAACTTTTCCGTGATCTTAATGAGAAAGGTGGGGGATAAGAATTTATTTTCCTGAACCAAATTATTACTTTTATTAATTTATTGTGGCTAAAGTGATGATGTACTTCAGTCTGAATCACATCTTTAAAAAATATAAAACGTGTTTGTTGCCTTCTACATTTGCAGCATGGGAAAGTTCCCTTTAGTCTTTACAGTGTTTTAATCATGCTATCTTATAGCTAGCCTCTTTAAAATGAATTGGTATCTTAGAGTTTGTTAAACTGATGTTTCAGGTTCAGTTAGTTGTAATGAAGAATGATCTATAGACCTAAGATAGAATATTCTCATAAAACCACAATATCTCTTACTTTTTTTAATAGGTTCAATGATGTGATTATTTCTAAAGACAGTAATGGTATCTTTTATCACTGAATAAGCATTTTCTTCACAACATAGAGTTTCAGAAATGCTATATATCCCTTTAAATTCTGCAGATGAGGGCTTTGATAGCTTTTAAAACTCACACTACTGGTAAAGGAAGAGCCATGAGCCACCCTCCTGGTCTCTGTTTTGGGGTTTTTTTTTGTCTTTCTTAATAAGCTCTATCACTTAAAAACCAAAAAACACAGAACACCCCTCCCCTCCATGATGTCTTGTATACAGACATTTAAAAGCTGTTTATGGTAAATAATCCTTTGCTTATATTCAGAATGGCAAAGATCTGGTGGAATGTTTTAAATGTTTTTAAAAGCAGCCACAAGTACTTGCTATAAAATACATGTTTATATATGTTTATGGATATTTAAAATACATATGCCAACAACAAAATTCCAATCAAACGTATGCATGTAATTGATGAATCTAATTGAAATGCAGCTCAAATTTATTAAAGGACTGAGTATGCACCTACTCTCAGAGGAGGGTCCTGGGCTCGAATATCTAGTGCATGGAGGCACTCACTTTCTTCCCTGTGTCTGCAGCCATAACCCCAGGGAGGCAGAAACTGGCACATCTTTGCACTGTATTTCCTTGCTCTAGGCTGCTTTCTATATAGCCATTACAGCTGACTTTTACAATATTAATTACATAAAAATTCAGCTTCCAAATCTGTTAAATCAATATATTATCAATTTTTAAAAAAAACATATCTGGATGTTGCTTATTAAATATGTGATAAAATGTCTGCAACATGCAGTCTTGATTCAACAGTATCTACTCCAGTTTTCTGCCAGTGAAATTCTGCAGAAGTTGATGGAATTAAGAGGACTCAAAACTGGCATAATTAGCTGGTAAAATTAGTAATAAACTTAAGCACTTACGTAGCTTTTCAGCATGCTTTATGAAAAGGTGCATTCCGTTATCCCATTTTATAGATAAAAGATGGTGGGTCTTACGACTAATAAGGTCATTCAGTAAGCCAGTGACAGGAATGGGAATAGAATTCAGGTCTCCTTAATTCTAATTTAGTGTTTATTTAGTACATGACATGAAAACTCCAAGATTAATTTACTCATTTTCTTTAAAGCATGCACGTTTTAATATGAAGCAAGTAGCAAAAGTCTATGTCCATTTATTTTGCCATAGATTCATTTAAATCAAATGAGCCATGTAGATTTGTGCTAGTTGGCCTTAGGTTTTATTTTTATGCTTTACCCTTGAGTGACCTGCCTCTCTTCTTTCTGATCTTAGTGTAAGCTTTTCTTTCTGTTCAGTCATCATTTCAGAGCCTCTCTTCCATAACACTCAGAGCAATCAACCAGAACTATCTGTCTACAGCTACAATATGCCAGTACAAACAAAAGGAGAGAATGCTTTCAAGGCCTTTTATATTGCTCTCTTCGTACTTGTGATGGACTACTCGACAATTGCACTTTCTTCCTCCTTTCACAACAAAGAAGGTGTCATCAAACAAACAAAAATACATATTTACCTTTACTGACTGGCTATTAAAGAATGTTGTACACCACTGAATGAGAACCTTTGAGGTATCTGATTTCTTGATAGCTGCTTGTCCAAACAGATTCAAACAGGCCTTTGAAAACTAATTTCTGCAAGCGGCTGTCTAAAAGCAAGAAGATAAAGCATAGAGCATGTGTCACTTAAATGCTTGCTAATTTTCAGTGTGGAGCTATGTGTAAATTGAGGAAAAGAGTAGGTGATAATCAAAAATATTTAGTAGCCTTCCTAACTACATCTACTAGCAGTAGTAAAGTCTTGGTTCTGAAGACTTAAATTTGCTCTTGGATCAAAAGGTGGGAAAATGCCTTTTTTCCATGAATGGAATGGAAGTTGGGAGGGTTAGGAGAGTTTCAGCTGGTAAAGGTTGAGGGTTTTAGTGATTCTTTCTAGTATGTGATTTGGTCCCAAAGGCAATTCAGTTAACTGTCTTTCTTTTGTATTGTCTTTATATTCCAGTCTTTGTGATATCTGTGGAGATCTCTGTGCTTGGTTATTTTTTCTTTTATGTTTGAGGATAGTAGACATGATTCTCTTAAAGGCACTCCTCTTTCAGAACAATTGGCTTTTAGGGAGGAGTATTGTATGATCAAAGGTTTGGGGAGGCATCTGGACAGATACAAAAGAAATATAGCTGAGATTTTCATATCTCAGCTATTCAAGAGGACAGAAGGTCCCTTCTGAGTATTATTTCAGGACAGAGTTAATTAGAACTTTTTGTGCTGTAAGTATTAGTAGAAGATACCAAAGTTTCTTACTTTGGAAGTGCTGATGTTAAATGTGTTCAAATAATTGTAAAAACCACATGAATGATACAGTGTTTTGAGTTTTAATTTTACAGGTTTTTCAGTGAAAAAAATCAGATTACTATTTACATAGTTTGTCAAATATTCAGTTAAGTCAGATTTTAAAAGATATTTAAACATCCAAAGCTGTGGATGTTTTTAGAAAAACTTTTGCACCTGACTTGGACTGAAATCAAGGAGACAGCCAGCAACTTTTGAAAATCCCAGCTGATAGACATCTTTACTCTCAGGCACCTTTTTTTTTTTTTTACTCTTTTGAAATAGTCTAATATTGTGGACTGACTTAACACTTTTGGTTTTGCAGAACAGAAAAAATCAATTGGTAAGAAATAAAGAACCAGTTTTGCTAGTTCAACCTTGAAAATCATTAGAGCTAAGGGCTTTTTGGGAGAGCTGCAAGTCATTGCTTTCAGTTTTTGTTGAACTCTAAGATGCTTCTCTTCATTGGAACTATATGGGCATTCTGCAAGGTTATCTCTTTTACACAAGAGCTAGAAAAGGAGAAGTACAGCTTATGGCACCAGGCATACTATTTAGATATTAATCACAGAATCATTAAGGTTGGAAAAGACCTTGAAGATCATCAAGCCCAACCATCAACCCAACACCACCATGCCCACTAAACCAGATCCTGAAGTGACACATCTACACATTTCTCGAACACTTCCAGTGATGGTGACTCCACCACCTCCCTGGGCAGCCTGTTCCAATGCTTGACCACTCTCTCAGTAAAGAAATTTTTCCTAATATCTAGTCTAAACCTTCCCTGGCACAACTTGAGGCCATTTCCTCTCCTACTATCGCCAGCTACTTGGGAGAAGAGACCAACACCCACCTCACCACAACCCTCTTTCAGGTAGTTGTAGAGAGCGATAAGGTCTCCCCTCAACCTCCTCTACTCCAGACTAAACCACCCCACTTCCCTCAGCTGCTCCTCATAAGACTTGTTCTCCAGAGCCCTCACCAGCTTCGCTCCAGCGCCTCAACATCCTTCTTGTAGTGAGGGGCTCAAAACTGAACACAGTATTCAAGGTGCGGCCTCACTAGTGCTGAGTACAGGGGTACAATCACTTCCCTACTCCTGCTGGCTACATAATTTCTGATACAGGCAATATTGATATTGACTTAGTTCTTATTTAAATTTTGCCTTAATCACTTCTGAAGAGACTAGGAAGTGCCATTCCACACTGTGATTGCCTTTTGACATCTAACAAAAGGTGAAAGGCTTAGAATGTATTCCTTACAGATCTTCTGGATGTAGAAGACATAGTACAAATGTCTCTTAACAGGCTTTTAAAATACTTACAAAATTTACACATTCATTTAGTATGAGTTTTAATATAAATTCCAAGTGATGATTATGAAAATGTGCATATGAAAACAACTCAAAAGCCCAAATCTAGGCATTCATAGATAATATGAAGCCAAGTTTTCAATTGATACAGGACATGCCACTTACAAAGCATGTATTAAAGTCAAGAACTGTATTCAAGTGGTACATATCAGGAGGGAGCACTATTAATGTTCTCAGAGTAAATGCTGTCATACTGTTAGAGAGTGTTGCCATGAACTATTAGTGGGTTTTTTGGAAAAAAGATGGAATAATAATTTCTATCAGTTTCTAAAAATCTAGCCAGCTCCTATTTAATGAGCCATTCTCCACTGACTGTAGTTGTTTATTTGCCATATTTAATGTATTCCTCCCCTAAAATACTCAACACACACTCCCCCCAGGCTCCAACACCCCCCCCCCCCAGGCCCCCCCCCCCCCCATCAGTATTTTAGACTCATTGACCAGGTTGAATACAGTCACATGCATGGAAGTATGAATATGCATATGCACATGTATCACAATTATCCTCCTTATACATAGATTTAATATTTTCAAGTTTAGGATGTGAAGATGAGGTGAAACTAATATGGCATAACTTTTTTTTTTTTCTTCAGGTGTGATATCTTACACAGAATATTTATTCCTCTTATGTATTTTAACAAGTGAGTATTTTTGGAAAAAAAAACCCCAACAAAACTTCCTTACAAATTTCTAAGCTCTGAATGTATTACTGTATGTTACTCCTTTTCTTTCTTTTTTTTTTTTCCCCTCTCCTGCATATCCCAATATGGAAGGAAATGTATCATGCATCTCTATGTCCATTTGAACTTCTCCTTTCCTACTGGAATCCTGTGTTATGTTTTATTTAGGTGCTTTATTATCTAGAACACCTTTTACTGACTGTTGAGAAAGTTGAGCCATAAACTTAAGCTAAACCCCAGTTAAAAGCTTAAATTTCTTTTCTTGGAAATTCCTACAAAATTTCTAGCAGAATTTACTGAACTTCATAAAGGACATTGATTATAGGAAGAAGAGAAAGATATACATTCTTACTGGATTGTTTCACCTATTAGTGCATAATGGGTGACATCAATGAGACAATGATAAAATACAAAATATAAGATCTTGTCAAACTGAAGTAGATGTTTGTTTATGTTAGAAAACACTATCAATACTGAATATTTATTCTTATCACTGAATACTTATTCTGTTATCATCCGTAAAAACAAAGTGGAAGAAGGAACAAAGAAGAACTAGAGTAAACTACGCCTGATACAGGCTTTGTTTTGATGTTTTAAAAGGTGTTTCTTGGGAAGGAGTGAAATGTTTTACTTGTCTTTCCTTTGTATAGAATTAAAAAATTTCTGTTGGATTCATTAGGTTTTTCTTCAGACATGATTTGGAGTCATATTGTGAATCAGAGCAGGCACTTGACCCTGAACCCTTACAGTCCCTAGCTGCTGGATCTATGAATATCCTTCCATCATTTCTTTGATATCTGGACTAACTTTTGGCCATAATTCATCCATATTGCAAATCATTGAGTATCACCAAAATGTTGCCTAAAGGCTTTCACTTACCATTACCTTCAAAGTCCCCACACTTTGGAAAGAATTTAAAATTCTAACCTGATTTCAAATTTCAATTACTCTAAGCATGTAAATAAGAAAATTCTGGGTCTCTTTCAGCACATCATTTGTTTTGACCAGAAATTGCATCCTGTACATTCTTTGCAAAACTTTTTACAAGTGTCTTTTAGAACACTGTGTCTTCATAAAAAGCCTATTTTCTACAAACTTCTGGTTTGTAATGTAAAATGGACTCTAGTTACAAACTAACACTCTTAACTACCTAACCAGCCATTACTGTGAGGTTTTTTTTTTTTATATTTCATGTTCTATTTCTACTGTCTCTTTCCTCTAATCTATGAATTTGTGAGCATGCCTTCTGTTTTCCTGACATGGATAATACTGTTTTACAGATGTTATGGTTTGCATTTACTATGTACACAACAGTACTAATTTAAATTAGTTGAGGATACGGCTTTTATAAACAGACATCAAATAATTTCTTAGAGTTTTATATTTGCTCTCTTTCCAAGCAAATAAATAACTGAATGGGGCTTTTTTTTTTTGGCAGAGCCTCATGCAGGTTTTAGAATTGCTTTCAACATGTTTGATACTGATGGCAATGAGATGGTGGACAAAAAGGAATTCTTAGTGGTACGTATATTTTCAGTCTTTGAATTCTTGAAAGCAATCTTGAAATTCATTTTTTTTTGTCTGGATTGAGACTTGTGATGATGTCAATACTCATGAGAGTATTCTTCACTGAATTTAGTTATTTGCTGTATTTAAAATAGGAAATAGTAACATAAATTGTGAATAGTGTCTCCTTATTACAGTGCATGGGTGTGTTGTATATAATGATTTTTGAAGCTTAATTCCAGTTTTTATTCTGAATCTTTTAAATTACTACTACGTTAACAGATAATTAGGCTATTAAAGCAATACTGCTGCATCAGTAGTCAGCAAAATTATTTAATTGCTATAATGATGGAGGGACTTGTGAAGGAATCTTTTCCTGGGAGACCACTTCGTGTTCTCATTCATTCTGCTTATAATCCCAGGTGCCCTGAAAATATTGACTGATACAACGTAACACTATAATCTGTTTTGGGCAAGATTTGTAATGAAATAAAACGTACTGTACATATACCTAGTTCAGCCCATTTATATACAGTATAAATCAGAGTTTTCTAAATTGATAATGTCCATATGCAACAGATGTCTGGGTTTACACCGAAACACTCAGCTATAGCAAATATAGCTTTTGACATTTCTTTAGAAATTAGCATTGAAAGGGTTGTGGTTAGTGGTTTAGACAAGCTTTCTGAAGACTGCATGAGGCCTTTATTTTCTATTGAACAAGTACAGGCTATTAACGGTATAAAAAATAAAAGAATCGAATCAGATGTTTGTAAAAAGGATATTTGCAGAAGACATCAATTCTTATCTTCATACATTTTTGTGTAGTTGAGTTTATAAATACAGTAAATACTTATGAGAAAAAGTGCCCTGTCTTACTGAAGAAGAAGATGGAACAAAATATGAAGGATGAAGCAGACACATGGAATGGATTTAAGTGTCAGACCACTATTGATTTAAAATGAAGACACCCTAATTCCCTGTGTGCTGTTTCTTAATTGTTTTCAAGCTAAATTACAAGGCTTGATTCAGATAAGCTATGCTAACCTAAAGAAAACAGAAACCTGAAAGAAACTGTCCTCAACCCACTGAACTTCCCTCAGTTGTTCTTTTCAAGGAAGTGATACACAGCCAAGTGAGTGAGTTCTGTCATCTGGGGGACTTGTTTTCTGGTGGCATAGCTTAAGCAGAACAGATCTCATTTATTTTCGAAGCTGTCACCACTTGCAAATTGTGGCATGTTGATCATTTTTTGTATTCTAATATTAAAGGTACATATCCTTATATTTGCTAATTCCTAGTAACAGTCTCCTCTGGTCCGGGGAAAAAGCCAGCAAACATTAGATTAATTGGCCAAAGGAAAAATAGAAGAAGAAGAAGAAAGAAAAAAAAAAAATCTTTCGCGATTCCATAAAAGAGAAAGTGTTGGAATAGACTGACCAAATTTTTTTTTTTTTTTTTTTTTTTTTTTTTAAGAAAAGGCTTCCACTGCAACAGCAAAGTGGGAGGAAATTGAAGAAGGAGGCTTTGTCTTTCAGAAACTGATGTTGAAAATGAAATCAAATAAGTATATAAGGCAGGAAGCAAGGACAACATTTAACTATGGATATTGCATCTTTCTTTCTAACTGTGCTTTTATAGTCCTCTTCATATCCTGCTTTTTATTTGTTCTCTGTCATGGCCCCTGATAAAAATTTCTCCTTCTTATTCTTTTCCTGTTGCCAGACTTGGTGAATAGAAGAAAGGAAGGAGAATTTTCAAACATTAGATATACTGTTCTCCACCTATTACTGTATTTAACAAATTTGTATAGAATAAACCTGACCCTAACTCTGATTTCCACGTCAGTGACCTTTCAAAAATTAGACCAAAACCCATAAGTCAGAATGTTAGATCTGAAGTGAGAAAGACTAAAACAGATAGGTATGTAGATAGGTAATGTCTGTCTGTGTAAATAAAAGCAAATATGACAATAAAAGTTGATTTGGTGATGCTGCAGCTGTGGTAGACCTGGTCCCAGAACATACATTTGTCATCTGTACTCACCTTGCTTGGGTGTACATCATCCATCTCCTGTGTGCCTGGAAGCAGGAGACTCTAAGTGTTGGTATTTGAACTATATCCATTTGCAAAATACTTCTCCATTGATGACAGTCAGCTATCATAAAATTAGAAATATATCGAATACTATTCAGTTTTGTAAGTGAGGAGACTTTGAAGAGATTGGTGTAGAGTTCACATGTTACGTGATTCTTGAAGAGCATGTGTAGTGGAGAGTTGAAAAATACTTAATTTTTCTGGTAACTTCTTTAGCGTTTTTGTAAGCTAATTCTATGGTGTTTGTGCTTTCCTCTTTGCTTATGTCATAGGGGTGAGGTCAGGGAACAGAAGGATTGTGTTCCCTTGTTACAGGAGATCTTGTTTTTGCTCCTTTCAGCAGTCAATCTCATCCTATTTCAAACAACGTTCCAATGAAAGTACTCCTAGATCCTTTTCACATTCACTTTTCTATTCGCTGGTATCCTATAGCACTCCTTCTGAACAAAAGATCCATTTCCAGAAGTTTAGCAAGTGCTTTAATGATGAATGCAACAGAATCCTATTCCCTTTGCCTCTGTGGCAGGGGAAATACATCCAAGGATGCATTGCTTTTTACCAGTCTTTCTTATTTTTCAATTACTGCCACTTTTCTCTCCTATTTGATGGCTTGTCACTTTTCAAAAGGTATTTTCTTTCTACTTCTCTCTCTTCATTTACCTTTCTTCTTTCCACAGTTTTGGATTGCAAACTCTGTAATACTCTAGGCCATCCAGCTCAATGTCCTGTCATGACTCCTTCCTTGTCAGCATAGGTTACAGTAATTGGTGCCTGCAGCTTTTAAAAAATACTAGGAAAAACATACCAAGGACTATAAATTGATGCAGTACGCAAGAATAGATACAGTGACACACATAATATTCTGGTCTGTATTTGCCTTACAGGCAATTCCAGAACACAGTAGTCAATTTTGGAAATTCATAGAATCATTAAGGTTGGAAAAGACCTCCAAATATCATCAAGTCCAACCATCAACCCAACACCACCATGTCCACTAAACCATGTCCCAGAGTGCCATGTCTACACATTTTTTGAACACACTCTGCCACTTCCCTGGGCAGCCTGTTCCAATGCTTGACAACTCTTTCAGTAAAGAAATTTTTCCTAATATCCAATCTAAACCTCCCCTGGCGCAACTTGAGGCCATTTCCTCTTGTTCTATCACTATTCATAAAACGTTATTTATAAATGTGTTTGCTATTTAATTGCTAAACACTGTATTCATTTATTTCAGTGTTGTTATACCCCTGCAGTAGAGTTTGCTGATCCCTTTGTTTTAGTCATCTGCCTTCTCTGAAATACGGTATTCTGAAGTCAAATTTGGAAAATTTACTTGCAGAATTTATCACACGCAGTTTAACTTTCTCATTCCAATACCTAGGGAGCTCTGTATGTGTGTCATTACTGTATCAGATTTTTATCAGACTTCTGGTAGGTAAAATTGGGTCTTTGAAATGACTGCCACAATCATTTATTTATGGTACCACCGCCATGATGTTTGGTTCTGAAAATACCATATTCTAGATAAAACAAATTTGTCAGCCACAGTGTTTATTCTTTTTTCAGCCATTCTGAGGTTAGCAAATGCTGCAAGTGGCAGTACAATATTTTCAGGTCCAATTTTTGAAACGCTGACGTTCACTGGTAGAGATATAGATGGGATCATAGTTAATACTGCTCTGTCTCCTATGAAGAGTAAACACGGTGTCACTTTCTTCTAATGGTTTGCGAATATTAGTAAGTATTACTATAAATAAAACCATTTAAAGAATACAGATACTTACAAAGAAAGATAAGTACATACCATTTCTTAGTCTAAAATTTTTCTTTGCGGTTTCCAAAAATAAATATGTTTAATAATGTCTGTCTGTTTTAAATCTTGTATTTGAGGTTTTCTCAGAAGTCATGTTTAAAGCTCTTAATGTAGCGAAAGTTGTGAAAGGGGTATTTTACAAGACCTGAAGGTATTCTTTGAACAGACTTGAAAAAAAAAAAACAGTACTTGATAAATTACTCTTGAGTAGTAGTTTGTTGCTGCTGAAGGGGAATGTTTCACCCCCACCGGGTGTTTCCACCCTTCCCTTGTGCCAGCAGGAGCAAAAACTGATCTCTTGGAAACTAACAATCTGAAAAAAAGGTTGATCCAGCTGCCTAAATAGCCACACAGATACTAATTAGCACCCGACAAGAAAGGAGGTGGTGAAAATGGCTGGAACTCCCCCTTTTTGTATAGGCTGGGTTGGCTAAAATATAAAGCTAAATAGGATGTTCTTAGTTTTGTGCTCCCAAATAGAATTATTAGCCTTACTTTGTGGAAAAAGTATTTCCTTTTTCCTTTCTGTGTGGTGGTGAAGGTGACAGAAGGAGCATGAAGGCATGAACATGAACAGTAAAGCATCATTGAAACACTGATATTTTAGTAAAAAAACTATGTTTTAATACTGTTTGCAGTGTTCCGCAGGATGAATCATTGTTATGCATGTGAAATAGTCTGAAAACTAATTAGGAACAAAATGGTTTATTTTTTAGCTACAAGAGATTTTCAGGAAAAAAAATGAGAAGAGAGAAAGAAAAGGAGATGAAGAAAAACGTGCAATGCTGGTAAGTAAAATAGAATAGTTGCAGCTGGTAGGTGGCTTGTTTTCTTTGTTGTAGGACAAAGTTGTGTGTGATTTCACTAATCACTTTCAAGTTTTTTTTTAAAAATAAATTCATATCATTAAAAGAATATGTATAAGTATATAACAAAAAAAGCTATATATTTAGCCTAAACTGCAGTTATTGAAAAAATATTTAAGTGGTCTATAGAAGGAAGAAATTGGTGTTTAAATACTGTATTACATATTATGACAAGAGCATTGATTCCATTTGGAATCTATAAATGTAGGAAAAGTGAGTAGTAATGATCCAGTGTTATTGTGTATAAGACTTAGAGATCTCAGTGGCAAGACCAAACTATACTCCTCCTCCCAGAACTAACGGAAACTGTTCAGGTAGACATACTGATCCTGATGCTTGTTATTAACATAGTACTTTTAAAATAGCTGATGTTGCAAGTCAACTTAGATTTTATATTAAAAATCACTTTTTTTTTTTAAATACTGCTTATGACTAATGCAAAATGGTTTTAGTTGTTTATACTATATGACTAGATTTTTGTGGAATATTGAACACTCATTTAAGGTCAAATTTGCATTTCTTCTGTGCATAAGAAAGGTAAGTCAGAAATAGACAAGTCTGTGGTGGTTTGTCTTGAAGGATGGCAGCAGTAGCAGGATCTTATTTTACTGTTGGACAAGTAAAAATTAGGAACAAATCTCTGTCAAGCCCACGACAGAAAAAAACATGTTCATTTGTAATTTGCATATTTATGGCAAAATTTCCTTATTATAAGAAACATTTTGACATATATGCAAAGCTTCTCATAGTGCCTGTTATCCTTTTGGGACCATAGATGCTTGATCTCAGATCTTTGTCTCTGAAAACATAGGAAGTTTGAATTTCAAAAATTAATACTTTTTAAACCTTCCTTAAGCATAAAAAGGGATCTTTTCTTCTGACTCAGAGAGACCTATCCTTCTCAGCTTTTCAAAACTGTAGGTCAGTTGTTGAATCTCTCACACACTATTTATTCTGAACAAAGGAAACTTACACCCAAATTAAGAGCTTGTGGAAAGAGTAAAGATAACCAAATGGAACATTTCTCCTGAGAGCAATGTCTGCAACTTCTTACTTCTTTTTTGAAAATTTAAAGAATGAGATTGAAAATAAACCATTTTTTCTTCACTGTCATTTCAAAAACAAACAACAAATCTAATAATATATAAAATATTTCTGTGTCTTAACCTATTCTGTTGTCTTTATTTTTTTTTCCTTCTTTTGGCTTCATTCTGACATGTGATACTTGGCTTGACCCGTTTTTGCTGTATGTCAGCGTCTTCAACTTTATGGATATCATACTTCTACTAACAGTGTATGTACTCTAATTATTTTCAATTTATGCAGTCTTCACCAGAGAGGTGAAATAATATGCTATAAGAAAATATATTATATTTATCTTTTTCATCAAGTAAATTACTTCTGCTAATTAGTACAAGTGTGATAGATCTTTAATTGCATAAAAGGTTGTGCATGCTTGTTGCATGCATTCTAAAACAGGTAAGCCTACCAGGAGGAAAGGTTGCTTGCTCTATTTGTATAAAACGAAGGAAATTATATTTTTAAGGGAAAGGACAAAGTATATCTTAAGAAATTATAGACTAGTTTTTAATTAATGTATGTAAATTAAGTCATTCTGCATGAGTCATTTGATCCATGTTTGTCTTGTCTCCTTATGTATATTGAGAAGTAATAGTCAAATAAAAAGAGCTATCTGCTTCACTTGCAGAACAAATAAGACATTTCAGTGCTTAGCTAGAATAGGATTTTACAGAAAATAGTCCCTATATTATGTAGGTGACTGTAAACGTCATCAGTTTTAAGGAATGGGGGAGAGAATCAGCAAGAGAGATCTGGGTTTTTTAATGTCTTCACCCTGACCTGATTAATTTTTGGATCACAGCAGAAGTAAAGCTGTCATAAAAAAGTTTGATGTGATGTTAAAATAGAAGAATTAAACTTGTTTTGGTATGATTATTGTGATATTCAAAGTGAGGGGAGGGAACCTACAAGAATTAGATAACTAGTGAATTTACAGTTTTAAAGTCTGTTTCTTTATATAATCGTTCACAGGAATGCATAGCTTTATTTCCTGTGAAGTTAGCACGTACAGTTTGGGTGGTATTCAGGAAGGAAGTCTGTTGAATGAAAAGGTGCAGTGACAGGATATAGATGCTGCAATGTTGTGAGAATAATGTAGTAGGAAATGTGAGATTCAGTGGGTTTTAGATCAGGCTTTACTGCAGTGAAAGGTGCTGTACGGTGGTTGCCATATTCTTGTGCTGCCTCCGATTTTAAACTGAAACCAAACTAGTTAGGCTTTCCTACTCATATAATAGCTTTCAGCTTAAGTAAAAAAATCTCCTCCTAGATATGGTCCACTCCAGCCACATCTTAACTCTGTATCAAGGTCATGCCCAGGTGTGCACCATCTTTTCCTTCCCTCCGACGACCTGAATAGAGATCTGCACACAAAGGAGACTCAGATGTATAGGAATTCACAGTATCCAACAAATCTCCCACCCCAGAATATTGATATTTTTTATTTCTATTTCTCCTACTGAAACAAGAATTGTAGCAGCCTTTTCAGTTTCACTTGGTGTCCTGGATAGTTGAAGATACTCAAGACCTAGGAGATGCAGCCCTGGAATGTCTGGGGTAGTACAAAGTGCTGTGTTGGGCCCTTTTCCTCACTTCATCCTTCAAAACAGTTCTAATTTTTTGAGAAATTACAAAGCCTAAGCCATAGGGTGCATACAGTGAAGTTTTAAATGGGTTAAATATTTTTGTCTTTTCATTTGCATAGGTTAATTCTTTCAAGTCATGTTCTGGTGCATACTGCAGTTGTGTGTTAAGACTGCTTCAGCATGTGTTGCATGAGTGCTCCTACTAGCCAAATGCCAACCGGAACATGATAACTATGATGAGATGCATGTAAGGAAAACAAAATGTGCATGCCCAGAAATACTAACTCCATTGGCTAAAGTAAATCTCCAGTAGGAGAACAGATTCAGTGAATACTTAAAATATCTATATTACATTATTTTCTGGATAAAGGATTGAGGTGGTGTTCATACACATGACCCAGTAAATACCAAAGGGATAAATAAATGTAAGAGAGAAACCAATGCCCTGAGGACCTAATCCTGTAGTTTCGCAATTTAGGACTGAATGGAGTTGTATGAGACTACTGTGGTGACAGTGTAGGAACTGTCACTCCAAAATAAGAGAAAGATAAAACCAGAATTTTTCAAAGTGGAAATAAAAGTATAATATACATTGCGCATAAATATAATTCCTGGTAGTTTCTTATGCTTCTTTCATGACAATTCACAGAAAGGGATGAGTTGAATTGGCTGGTGGAGAAAGTACGTAATAGAGCTTGTGGAAGTGGTACACAAGTTGAAAAAAATTTTAAATTACTTACCATATTTCCTTCCAGCAAATACTTTAGTATTGTGTAGCCAGACACATTTCATATTACATATCTTAATGCATTTTTATCTTTTTTTTTTAATTACATACTGACTTACTGCTGGAATACTGTTTCTGTAGTATTAAGAACCTTATTTGTATACAATGTAAATTTACGTAATCGTTCATATACAGATGCATTTTTATAAACATGTAAAATATATCTGAAGCAAATTAATACAGGATGTTTCCGTAAGTACTGAGCCCCATTACACTGATTGTAATGTAGCCCTTAAATACTATCTTCACGCATGTAACTGTGTATCACTGCTGGATGTACTGCAAGTGTATTGAAGACCTGTTACCTGAGGAGATACTGTGCTAAAGAACATTAAGGAAAAAGAGAAAAAGAGAAATTGTACTATATTATGGTTTTTTAAAGAATTAAATGTATATTTTCATAATTGACATTGTGGAATATATAGAGACAATAAACCTTAAATTCTATACAGTATTCTTTACGATAACAGTGTGGTTTTACACATGGTACAGCAGTCACATCAGTGTAAACTTCTAAGAGAATAGTATGTGTTGACTCAAAAAAAAAAAAATGGTTTTCATTTGTAGTTAGAAGACTAAACATATTCTGCCTTTGTCTTGCATGCCCACATGGACATGAGTGGGAAGCCCTGAAAGTAGACGACCTAGTTTACATTGAGTTCTGGAGAGAAAGGGGAAAATTGATTCAATTGCAATAACCTTAAGCGAGTTCAGATAGTCTTCTGCTGTCTTTAGGATCACCTCCCCTAGATTCATTTTGGGGAAAAAAAGAAATTTATTAGGTAGATGTTTCAAAACTAATTGCAAGATAAAGGAAGGCCTATTTTAATAAGGGAGGATTTTTCAGGCTTCCAAATACAAAACATTTCAGAGCAGAAATGTAAATGTATTTTCCGTTTAAACAAGGTAAGTTTGATCATCACATGCACATAGTGGTCTTTTGATGAGTATGTTACAGCTGAAGTTGGACTTAGTAGGCTTTTTTTTTGCGTTTCTTTATTGTTGGAAGGATGTCATCCTGATTATTGGATGAAATTCATTTATATAACTAATTAGATGGTAGCATTTCCATTTTGACCAATGGGAAAAAGAAATTTCATATTGTGAGAATATAAATTAATATTTTTTGGCAAAAAAGAATTGTTGGAAAAGCAACAGCAAAATACTGAGTTTTAGAGGACATTTTTGCATTTACTTTCAATAAATATTTTCTCTAAATTATTTTGTTTGGGAAAGTAGAGTCTGTTGATACTTTTGGCACAGCCAAGCTATGAGTCATAAGCTGTAATATACTAGTGTTCCTTTGATTTACAAAGTGTCATGTAACTGGGTAGAAATTTCTGTGTAGAAGCAAAAGAATCAAGCCATGCTTTTGAAGATCAGTTGGAAGAGATTTTAAAGTCTGTAAGCAGTTGTTTTATTGTTCTTTGGTTTTCAAACAATTGTGCTTCTTGAAACTTCTGCAGGTTCTTAAAACAGAAGGCGAGGACCTTGTCCCCAGAAGCTATTGGGATACTTTGAGACGTAGCACAAGCCAAGCACTCTTTTCGGACCTTGCGGAGGTATAAGACAACCTCCGTCTCTGGTCCATAAACAACTGCTATTTTATTTATTTCTGTTCTGTTTGTTTTCCTGTTTTATGCACTTTGTTTCTTTTCTTCCTTTTAATTACTTTTTTTTAAACTCGAAAGTTGTCAGATGAAATTGATTTGGTTCCATGTGGTGCAGTAATTCAAAGTTGTCATTTCTCATGAAAGAGTTGGAAGATTGAGTCCTCTTCAGTCCTTACTGTAGAAAACGTTCTCTGACACTAATAGTGACAGTATTTCACAGTTAGAGAAATAATTCAGGAAATCTTTGTTGTTTAGACTTGGTCCAGTGATGTGACAACTTTAATGAGAGTTGCAGCCATTTAAGCTTTTAACGTTTAGGTCTTTAATGTGCTTTTTCTGTATGTTATCAACCTTATCTTCACAAAAGCAGTGTCACACAAAGATTGTGTTAATTGTTTGAACCAGAAATGTTTTAAGGTAACCAAAACAGTCTATTTGAATGTTGCACGATCATTATGGAGGATAGCAATATCACTGTACTGTCAAATTAATTTCTGTAGTTCTTTTAAATTCTAATCAGATCCTTGTTTCATGATATGCTTTCAGACAATTAAGACGCTTATTTGTACTGATCATTTAAGAGGGTTAGAAGACTAGATCATTTAGGCTTTTCTGTGCCCCATACAGTGAGGGTGATTGCTCTGGTGGTTGTGGCATTAAAGGACATACAGCAACTCCCCACTGACTCACTGGTCTCAAGTCCCATGCTTCATAAGCAGGATCATAATGAGAAAAGAACATGGAACTGAAACGGACCTCCAGGGTAAAACAATCTTTTTCTTGGCTTCATAAGCAATGTGTGCTCCATATTAAAAGTAATTAGTGGTTTGTCCCTGCTGTTCCTCTGCAGAAGCTATTGAATAATCTGAGGACTTGGATGGACTTTTTCTAATTTCCAGGCTAAATTTACTCATAGTCCCTTTATACCAATCTGTTGTCCCTTACTTTTTGTAGGGCTTTTTCTTCTTTAGTGTTACTCTTCTTACTCATGGTTGTGTTTATAAATGCAGTCATAGCCCACAGTTTTAATTTATCGTAGGCTAAACAGAACAAGGTCTTTGATTTTTCTCTTAAGGTAGAACCTATGTTTCCCAGGTATCAAATAGGCCTTCTCTGTACCTCTCTCAGCTTGAGTTCATTTGCCTTTGAACAAAACAAAATATAGTGTTACAGAACTGAGTTTTAGACCAATATTTATAGCAATATTCATAGTAATCCTGCAATAAAGCAGTATGCCTAGCCTTTATTTGCTTGCTTTTAAATGCCTTTAATTTGGTGAGAGAGATTTTTTACATCTGATGCCTCAGGCTAGTATCTGTATGTAATTGAAGCTTAACAGCATCTATATTAACCATTGATTCAAATTGTCTGTGAAATGTATAAAAAGTCTCTCTGCTCACTTTTAATTCATTTTATGGAGAAAAAAGTGTATATCCTTCTTTTGCTCCACTGAGAATTTCCCACTTCTCACCATAATCATCTTTATCTGGCTTGGTTTAAGTTTGAGCCGGCTGGCTTTTATCCACATGCTTCTCTCTCCCAAGTACTTTCACATCTGAATGATATTATAGCCATCTGTGCTAAGAAAGTGGCATAAAGTTAGGTGACACTGGAGTCTGTGTTGTTTCATAGCCTTTTGAGAAGGTCTTGTGTAAGTTGAAAAGGAGAGTAAATAAGGTTCGTTTTTATAAGAATCAACTTACAAAGTCTCTTTGGGGGGAAAAAGAAGTTACTCATCACATCCAGTTTCTTTCTAGAACAGTTTACAGTATTGTTCCTGCTATTCCTAACTGAAAGCAACCACACCATCCTGTTGGAATATGCCATTTACCACTGAGTTCAGTTTGTGGGTTTATTCTTAAATTACTAAATGAAACTTGAAATCAGTAGGGTTACTATCACTGTTGAAAAATCAAGGACTTGTAGGGTTACTATCACTGTTGAAAAATCAAGGACTTGCAGTAAGAAAGCTTTTACTAACTCAAAGCATAATATGTATACTTCATTCTCAGAATATGTTGCTATCAGTGGACCATAGCTCATGAGTTTAACTTACTTTTAGTCAACACTCTTTAATCAAAAGCTTGAAATTAATTTTGTAGAACTCAAAAAAAAAAAAAAAATTACTGCTCTTCAGGTTAGGAAATTAGGAGGAAAAGATGTTGCCATTATGCAGCAAGCCAATAATGTGACTGAAACTTGCCTCTCCTCTTTGTCTCTTTACTGGTATTTGTATTGCAGTTAGTGTAAAGAGAAGTGAGCCAGGGTTTTATTCTCATTTAAAAGATTTCAAAATATATTAGATCAGAATAGAGTCTCGTATTTGTAGATATGGAAACAGGTGCAGTCACTGCATTTACACTGATCTAAAATACAGAATTCATTTTATTGTGAACAATAAATAATAGTTTTAAATGATTAAGGCTTACCCCTTAAGAGAGAGAATTCATATAATGGAGCACAGGAATAGTTTTCAGTTGCCTGCAATTTTGCAGAGAAGCATACTGGGTTGAGTTTCTGGGTGGAGGTTTTTGTTTGGGGTTTTTTCATTTAAGGAGGCTGACCAAATGGGAATTGTGAAAAGACTTACAGATTGTATTTTTTTTAATGGTTCTTTAGATACGGATGAATGCAACCTAAGTCTAAGGTTTTGAAATGTTTTTGCAAGATGAAAGGCTAATTTAACATTTGATATCTTTTCAGTGTACTTGAGGGAAATTGTTTGAATGTGCTTAGGGATTTAATTGCTTAAAAGACATAAGAAATCAGGGTATCTGCATTTCAGTATATTGTGTCCTGTGGTGGAGGATAACAATATTAAAAGACAAACAGTGATTACTTTTCTGAATTTGCTCACTCTAAGATCAGAGCTGTCTTAATTGAAGGACATGAAATATCTCTCTGCCTATATATAAACTATGTCATCTTACTTCTCCCTGGAGAAGAATATGAGAATAAAGAGGAAGCTAGAGTACATGAAATACAATCTTGAGAATTGTAAACTGATTATACTAAAGTACAGAAAAGTCTCTCTCATTTCTTTAGTTCTTAGATATTGAAAGGAAAGGATTTGTGTTGTTGCTGCCTCATGTTTTTCCTTGTTGATACATAAATACTCTTAATGGATATTGCATTTTACATTTTTTACAAATCAAATGTAAATTTGAAATTAATATAGTGTATTTCAGTGAATGTAGATATGAAATGTTTATTCACAATACATGATGTTGAACTGTTCAAAATGTCTTCCTAGTTTCTTCATTTAGAGTTTCTCCATCTGTTATAAATTTATAGCCTCTTCAGTTATGAAATAAAGTCAGACTTAGAGGACTCTTGAGTGCAGCTTGCAGGTTTACATATGCAGATCTTTATAGATCTGTATAAACAGTTTTCTGTACTTAACAGTAAATCCTCTAAGTTTATAATCTGTCATTATAGTGATAAATTAGTACTGTTACATCTCCCAAATACTTACTAGGTTTCTGTACTGTGTATTCTGTTTTGTACTTTAACAGTAGAGTCAGCAGGCACACTTCCACAAAAATATGGTGTTGCTGGTGGGTGGTAGCTTGCCTAGGAAGAGCAGAGACTACTGCTTTTTGCTCCCACTCTTTGCTTTTCATAAGATCTTGTTTTTGTAAGGAAAACAAGAGCTTGGACAGAAGGTTCTCCCTAGGCAGGTACAGCAAGGAGACTAAATATATTACTTTTGGAATTTCAAATCTTGGCAAATGCATGTTAATACCAGAAGGACATTGCTATGGTGGAATACTATGGCTTATTTAAGAGCCATATATTATTGAACTATTTTTCTAGCTCTTCAGTATTTCAAGAGTTTCTCTGTGAAAGGGGTAAAATCTATGCACATACACAACAGTTAAGGGTAATGAATATGTAGTAAAAAGCAGAACGTTGCACGATCACTATACACAGATGATAGTTACCTCTGTTTATATGTCTTCCTATGTACAACTCTTGCTCTTACAAATGATCAAAATTAGGTTTTTTTTACTATTCTAATTCTGTGCCTTCAAAGTTGATAGTTAGTTATTAAGGAAAAAGTATTAGTACCTGTTCAAAGATTCCTGTCTGATGCAGAGGCCACATACTCAGTAGATGAGGAACATTCTTAAGAGAACAAGTCAAAATATTACTTAATGATTTCAAAATTTCTTACAATTCTGTTCTTTTAACTATTTTGGGGCAATAAAATTTAAACTGTAGTCATCTGCTACTTATAGAAAAGAATCATATAAGGTACACCTGACTGATGTGAGTGGTTTTGGAATACAATCCCATACTTAGTAATTTTGAAATATAAAATAAAAGTATATGAAGTAACTTCCTTTAATTTCTTTGTAGTTGCATAGTAGAAGGGAAAGGAGATAGTGTAGAATGGGAGTTATTTTTACGGTATACCTCAACTGACTAGAACACTTTTTTTCCTTGAGCGTTTCTGGTTTTATTTTTCATGCCTTTTCCCCCTTCATTGCAGCTTCCATTATATTATATTGTTGTTTTAAGTGTTTTCTACTGAATGCAATTAACAGCCTAACGCTATTTTCTGTGAAAATTGCATGACTAAATTAATTTAATGGAATTTATTGCTAAAGTCTTTTTTAAGACACTGAATATAAAACACAAACTCTTTTAATAGTAAGGTCTATTGTGATGATAGGCATTCTGAGATTATACTTCTGTAACTGATCCAATCGTGGCCTTTACCTTTTTTTATTCTAATATTTAAGCGTGCTGATGATATTTCAAGTTCACTGTCAGATACTACACTGCTTGTACACTTTTTTGGCAAGAAAGGAAAAGCTGAACTGAACTTTGAAGATTTTTATAGGTGAGTCTTAACTTTATTAATTTCTTGTAAAAAATACTTGCATGCTTGTTCTAATTAATGTGTATTATATTACTAAACACATAGTTTATGCAGCCACGTATATAAAATTTATGTTCCCTTTGTGTGTGTTGTATGTACAAAGAGCAAAATAAAACAATAAGTGAACCAACAATAAAAAGTCCTGTACTAATGCTGCTGCATTTGCAAATTTTGGTAGCACTTGTATGTGTCGTCGGTTTGGAGTGGAGAGGTTATACCCCAACCATGTTCTGATGGGCATGTAGGAATGTTTTTCTTGGTTTTGAATTATTTTTATTTTTTTCCCCTGATTTTCAGTGCTTTTGAAAAAAACTGTACATCTCTGCTCTTAGGGACTTATTTAAATGTAAAGATTTTTCTGAGGATACCATGTATGCACCTTAGAAGAAGCTTCTTCTGGGAAAAAGTGAAAACACAGTAGAAGCTATTGGCTTAATTACTACACAAATTAAAATAGAATTTAAAAATATAGGGAGAGTACCATAATAAGAGAGCCATAAACCTGTATGTTTCTGTGTTGTTGAAAGAGATGCACAGATAGTGTTTGGTTATTGTTTCCTCAGCAAATACTCCCAATACCTGTTGTCTTTATGGTTATCATTTACCTGTGCATTCTAATCAGTCGGATGTTTCCAAAATATTTTGCCTTAAGATTATGTATGTCATGAGAAGTATCCATTATTTCATATAAGAACTGTGTCATCAAGTGATGTGAACTCATGATGTGAGTTCAAAACAAGAACCAGAAAAGAAGGTACTTTTTCAAACGGCATCTAGTTAAAATGTCTTTCTGTTGCTGTAAGATGTTGTGAATGCTAAAGAGGTCAAAATCTAGTAAACATATTCAGAAAGAGGGATCCATCAAGTTTTATTCAACACTACTTTACCAGCTCAAAAATCATTAAACTATGTATTGGTGAGGGAAATACTACTGTATGTTTACCTTGCACTTATACTTTTGCCTAGACATCCTTTTGATTTGAGCTCCTCATGGTTCTTTAGAAGTCAAGTTATATATTAGGAATGAGTATTGCAGGCAATGTCTATGGGATGGGAACTCTTGGGAACCTGTAACAGGGAAGTGTTACAGGTTGTGGTTGACAGTCAGATGAACATGAGCTCCCAGTGCAGTACTGGGACCAGAGAGCTGATATCATCCTTGGTTGCATAGGACATCAAGCAGACTCAGGAGGTGGTTTTGGAATACAATCCCATACTTAATAATTTTGAAATATAAAATAATAGTATATTTTATCTATTTGCTTATAAAGACAGTATCTTTACATGTAAATATATAAATACATTTTTATATATACTCATATAAATGTAAATATAAAAAAACTTTATAGAGGTTTTATACTTTATCCAGTTTTGGTGTCCCAAATATGCTACCTATGTTGTTAAGTTGGGCAGAGTTTATAGAAATATCATAAGAATAGTGAAAAAAAAGTTTCAGTTGAAAGGCTGCAAGAGCTCATCAAGCTCTTAGCTTGTTGAAAAGAGAAAGGTAAGGTTTAAGCATAATCTGTAAGTAATTATTTGGGGGATAAACTTAGGGAATTCATTTAATACCATGATGGAATTTTTAGTCTAGCATATAAAAATAAAGATCAGTGACACACTGAAGAAGAAAATTAAGCAAACATAAACTAGAAATAAATTAGAAATGTAAGTATTAAGTCATTTTAATCCTTAGTAAAATACTTCATCGTTGAGTTAAGATTGTTGTACTGATTAGAAAATACGTCAACATAGATAAGGGATTTACCATCAGTACTATGAAAATCAAACTATTTTGTATAATGCTATTTGGCTTTATATTCTATGAGTCTTTTAAGGACTTAAGTAGTAGAAATACAAAGTATTACTATTTCTTCATATTTATGTTTTTACTTTAGATTTATGGACAACCTACAAACTGAGGTTCTAGAGATAGAATTCCTTTCCTACTCTAATGGGATGAACACCATCAGTGAGGAAGACTTTGCCCATATTCTTTTGAGGTATACAAATGTGGAAAATACATCAAGTTACCTGGAAAACATGCGATGCAGGATTCCTGAAGAAAAGGTAATTGATTAGCTGGGACAGCAGTGGGCCACAGCATCCAGTCCCAGTGTCATCAAGGTGTTGGAGTGGATGAGATTCTGTCACTGAATTAATTAGCACCAGCATTTTATTCTGAATATAAGCTGTGTGTCTCATGTTTTTCAGATTATTTGCTGAATAAAAAATAGAAAAGCAAATAGTATAGAATTATGTTCCATGCGATATAGATAGTAATATTTTGAAGTTTAGATAATAAAGCTTTATATTACCTGAAAATTCAGTTTAAACAGCAAAAACGGTAAGCCTTGAACAGTCTAGCAGTGAGGCATTAAAACCCACTTTTTTTTCTTCCTTCTCTTATGCACTGCCACTGGAATAGCACCTTTTCAGAAATGACATTAACACCTTTCATGTAGTTGTTTTATAGTCTTAATAATGGATCACTTGTATATAATTATTGATGGGTATGTGGTTCTTGTAAATGGTTGAAGAGATAGAAAAGATAATCAAAGCAGTAAAGGTCATAAGGAAGATAGTCCTTCATTTGTTTAACAGATGTGTTGTCAGGAGTGTATCTGAGAGAAATGTAGTGGCAACTATGAGTTAATGGTAGTAGGATAATGATAGGATGATGTTAAAAGTAGCCTTTCAAATAAGGGATGTTTGGATATACTCCTTCTGTCTGTGTTTACAGAAGGAGACCAGATTAATCTGCCCTAGAAATCTAACTCTTTCAATAGCTATATATTTTGATAGCACTGGCAGCAGAACTTGTGAAGAAAAGTAATAAATTGGTTTGGACGGTTTTTGGGGGTTTTTTGTTTGTTTTTTGTTTTGAGAAATTACATTGTAATTTCAGTCTACAGAGTAAGTAAGATCAGTCAGCTGACCTGATAGAAACACACCCCAAAAATCAACAGCTTTCTGTTCAAATATCTGGATTATCTGATTCTTCCTGTGGTTGTACAGCAGTTAGATCCACTGAGATAAATATAGCTGGGGATTGGAAAGGGAAAGCAGGGCTGTCCCTTTTGCACCAGATTGGGTGTGAAACAAAGCAGTAAGATTGGGATTAGAGTTCCTGCTTACTGACCCTTTCCCAGTTCCCAGTCTAGCTGCTACAGCACTCAGTTCTAACTACTCTAAAAGGTCTGTGCAGCTTTCAGTATTCAAAGCCAAGACAGTGCAACAGAAATGGTATAAAGCTGTTTTTGCATGGTTCCCAGATGTTTTTTGTTTAGAGTGAAAATGAGATTTCCATATAGATGGAAATCTGAAAAAAAGTCATTTTGGGGCTTGTATAGCAACAATGATACGAGGATCACTTGGGTAACTGAAAAATGACAACAGTCATAGGTATAGAGAAATACTTCTTTGAATGGCAAAGGTGAAGTTGATTAAGTAAATATACATATAGACACTTTCTTTTAAACACAAGGAAGTATTCTTTGACATTCATCTCTTAAGTCTTCCAATGCCACTGTTCTGATAGCAAGTCTTCCACAGTAGTTCTGTCATTTGATCTCTGATGGGACCATCAGCTAAGGAAAACTTCCACGTAGAAAGCTGTGTCACTCAGTTACAGGTTTGCTTATGCTGCATTCTGGGAATATCCTGTCACTTGACCAGTGCCATATATCTGTATATCGTATGTTATACCTCCGTTATGTAGAACAAGACATTGCCATTTTTCATAGCTCCATATCACTGTCAGTGCTGTCAGTACAGTGGAGAAAGTAAATCCCTGTGACACCTCTTGTGCTGGCCATAGGCTTTTGAGAATGGGACTTTGCCTCTTATTGACATGGAGATGTTGTTCATATGCTTGCACTTTTTTACACTTGTAATAACATTATAATTCAAAAATTATAAAATGTACTCTCTCTGCAGTGATATGCTGCAATAGTAATACAAACCAGAGGATTCCACTCAGAAGAAAAATTAGTCTAGCCTGTAAAGTAATAGGCAGCTACGCTCACAGTTGGCAATGTTAATCTTTCGTAGCGCTGTATGTAGAAGCCTCTAAAGCAACATGATGATCATTTGGCATACTCTAGTCATGCTAAAATGTTCAGCTGGCATGCTGCCTGCTCACAGGATGCTTTCCTCCTTCTACTAACTAGATGCCAAGCAGTGATTCATTTAAGCTGGCACCTTGAATTACTACAAATATCAACTCCTAAATAAAGTCTATGCATTTTTAACAGCTTGCTTTGCTGTAGTAAAATATAGTCTGTCTAAATAAATAATGAAGTTAGTTTTCTTTTTCATAGAAAATAGTTTCTAGTAGGAAACTTCTGGGATATCTACACAAAGATAACTTCATAAGTCAAAATGCAAAACATATGGCAAATACAAAATGTTATTACAGTTCCCAGTTGAACAAAACGTGATCCTGGGAGAGAAGAGAGAGAGAGTAGAATGCTCTATGCCCAACTCTCTCAGAGTGTCAGTTTGCCTGCCCTTCTTCCTCTTTTGTGTCCTTTGCCATTTTTCCTTGAGAGGAAATAATCATGTATGATTGCAGATTATTTCAGCAG
>NW_010566392.1:26033-48745 GCF_000687285.1 Phaethon lepturus
TCTATCTTTTTCTCATTGCTGAAATGTTGTCGAGTGTGTACAGTTTAGCCATGGACTGCAGGTGTGGCTCCTTTATCTCCCTGCTTCATCTCTAGTGTCAACTCATGGCAGCAGTTTTTGTCACTACTGGAAGCACAGAAGCTGCAGAAAGGCTTGTTTGTAGACCAGTGTACCTATGCAAGGGCTGCTTTCCATCTAGACTGATCATCTCCCCTCTAGTTACATGGAAAAAGCTAGGATTTGTGCAGCAGAATGTTTACAGACAAATTGGTGCAAACTAAGGATTTTTTAAAATCATTGTGAACCGAAAACTGTCAGCTCAAGACTTTGATGGCCTTTTTCTATTATTGCTATTTTGCCATAGTACCTGAGGGTCCTAGTTGGGGACTGAAGTTTCACCGATCTAGGTATTTCACAAATATGTGACAAAATTATTCCAGTTGCAGAGAGTTTTCAGTCGAAACTTCTGTTCGATATATTCGGTGTCAAAAGCAACGAAACAAGAAGACAGTATTGGTTAGTATTAGTAAATTAAGCTTTTCAGATAAAAATTTAGAGGAGAATGAGGATGTGGTTCTGCTTGTGTCTATGAGACTTTCCTCCCAATTAGAAAGGATGAAACAGAGAACAGATACGCTTGTCGAGAAAAGCAGTTCATGATGGATGTGGGTCAAGTAACGAATCAAACAGTTTATAAAACTTAGCTAGAGCTTAGGTAAGATCACTTAGCCAGTGGTTCACATCTCAAGTGGCTGGAGGCCTATTAAAGTCTTTTATTTTAACAGTATTTTGTTGCTTTCCACATTTACCACAGGACTGGCTTGCTGTCTCATACGGGTTTATGCCCAACCTCTGCCGTTTTCTTCTCTGCCAGAAACCTACTTCAGTATGTTGTCTGTGTTCCACCCTAATGTAATGACGACGTATATCTTTGAGGAGAGACATAGGTCAAAATTGTAGTTTGAACAGAAAGGCTTACAGGTCTTTTGATTATCTTCGGGTTTATTTTTCGAGAGAAGTTAAACTGGATAAAAGAATAAAACCAGACAGAAGACTACCCAGCAATGACAGTTAAAGGAGGCAAGGGGGATCAAGATTTGATGAAGAATGCTGTCCCATGTTAAGAATGGCCAACGGACCATGGAGCATGAGATATAGGCAGTGGTCCTGGTCTAATTCAAAGTCTCTGTTTAAGGTCTCTTTCAGAATTGATTTAGAGATAGTTTTTCAGGTCTTTGGATTTGTAGCTAAGGAAAGCAGAACAAATATCATAAGGAAAGAAGAAGTGTGTACTGTACTGCGTCCAGCTCTGGAGCCCTCAGCACAGGAATAACAGGGACCTGTTGGAGAGGGTCCAGAGGAGGCCACAAAAATAATCAGAGGGATGGAACACCTCTGCTATGAAAGTCTGAGAGAGCTGGGAGGAGCCTGGAGGAGAGAAAGCTCTGGGAAGACCTTATTGCAGCCTTCCAGTACTTAAAGGGGGCTTATAAGAAAGATGGGGACAGACTTTTTTCAGGGCCTGTAGCGATAGGACAAGGGGTAATGGTTTTAAACTAAAAAGAGGGCAGATTTTTGACTAGATAGAAGGAAGAAATTTTTCCCAATGAGGGTGGTGAAACCCTGGCCCAGGTTGCCCAGAGAGGTGGTAGATGCCCCCTCCCTGGAAACATTCCAGGTCAGGCTGGACGGGGCTCTGAGCAACCTGATCTAGCTGAAGATGTCCCTGCTTATTGCAGGGGGGTTGGACTAGATGACCTTTAAAGGTCCCTTCCAACCCAAACTATTTTGTGATTCTAAAAAATAAGCTCTTCTAACAACAGCACTTTCAGAGAAACTTTCATAGAAGACATTCTGAAGTCTGGTCAAAATGGAAAAGATTTTTTTAAAAAGCTGGACAAACCCTGCAATACTTGATACTTGGAGTATCAGCTGAAGAGACCTAGGTATCCAAACCAGAAATGTAAAAACTTCACCTTAAAGTACAGAGCTTAAGTTAGATCATAACATAGATTTATTAATTCATTCAGTGTATTTATGTGAGCACACACGCTTACATATTTATAATAGCGGTTTGCAGGTTTTCAGTAGTTTTCAATATTCCAATATTCATACAAACCTAGACTCTTATGGTCAGCATTAACTGCTGTATCGTAATAATCCTGGAATTCTTAAAGATTGCCTTAAGCAATAGATCAATATTTTTGACTGCTTTTTGGGTGAAAATTGCTATTCGTTGCAGTGGCAAAGAGGAAAGATATCTTGCATTCCTGAGGAGACTCCAATTCTTTACTGTATTGACTTTCAGTACAAATCTGTTTTTTTCAATGGGTGTAGTATCTACTCTTAGATGAAGTAGACATACGTAACTGCAAAGTTTATTTATTCAGTTGTCATCACTACTACTAATTCTTATGGTGCATATGGTTCTTTTATTTTTTAGGGTATCACATTTGATGAGTTTAGATCATTTTTCCAATTCTTGAACAACCTAGAAGACTTTACAATTGCAATGCAAATGTATAATTTTGCAAGTCGTTCCATAGGTCAAGGTAAGTACTTGTATTTGTGTAAAAATCTGTCAACAAATATACAGACTGTTGACAAAAATACAAAAAAGTTATATAATTCCTAGTTTGTAGTTTTAATGTCTCAGGTAAAAGGCTAGAAAGGCTAGGACTCCAGCTTTGAGGGGAGAAGGCTCCGTCATATTGTAAGAGATACAATAAAGTTTTACAAAATCATGTAAGTGGTGGATAAGCTAAATGCAGAATAGTTTGTCACCAATTCCTACAATACAAGAGTTAAGAGGTGCCTGATGACATCAAGCAAGCAAGATCAGTTTAAAGCAACAAAAGCATTTCTTTACACAGTGGGTGTCCGAAATCTGGCCTTATACAAAGGCTGTAGAAGGAAATAAGTGTCAGAAGGCCCAAAGAGGGATTAGACAGATTTTTTAACAAATCACTAAGTGGGTGCTGAAGGAACTAGGCAGGTATGTACTGACTAAAATCCTTAATACAACAGTTGAGATCCTTGGGGAGTGCGAGGTGAAGAATATGTGAAGTGCTCGGACGTGTGCCGTCCTTAACTAACATCTTCATGGGTCTGACACAGTAGCACCAGCATAGTCCTGCCTCATGTGGCCCTACCAAAGGAGTACACTGTTTTTGCTGTGCTCTATTTCTCAGGTTCTGTTTTCTGTCAGTTAAGTAGATGCCATCAGTGTAAATGTCACATAGGTTTAATTTTAATACAATTTTCTAATTTTGTTATTACACATAGTATAGTATATGGACTGCTATAATAATTGATACCAATTAAGCAATATCGTTTTATATTGGTTGAGAATTACTTGGTTTAGAACTGAAATTCAATCCTAATTTTCACATTTTCCTATTTTTTGAGTGTTTAAATGTGAAGACTCAAGTTGAAAGTTTACTTGTATTTCATGATATGTTGTCCACAAAGTAGGATTAATGTATTTTATTTTTTCTGCTGATGTTCTCTTAATGCAGATGAATTCAAGCGTGCTGTGTATGTAGCCACAGGTGTGAAGCTTTCACCACATTTGGTGAACACAGTGTTCAAGATTTTTGATGTTGACAGAGACGACCAGTTGAGTTATAAAGAATTTATCGGCATTATGAAAGACAGACTCAATCGAGGGTTTAGGGTAAGAATTCTAATTTTTATAGTTATCTTAGTTGACTTTACTACTTACCACTACATACTTTAGCACCTGTAGCATCAGTGGGTTGCAAACCAACAGTGCGTGTGTTTAAAGACATATCCTGGAGCAGTCTGTAAGATAAATTCCTTCTTAAATTCTTTTTTTTTTTTTTTTTTTTTTGTTAGAAAGTAATACATAGAGGACATAGTGTACCTTTATAGTACAGAAACCAAATTGGAGATGAGAAATCCTCTGCATGCTGTCATTTGTTTTGTATTGTATGATTAATAGATTGGCATTAAGAATTTTGACAAGGGTAGCAATTATGTCTGCGTTGTTTGCAGGGAAAAGAGTTTGTGTCTCTGACTCAGGCAGTTTAGTTAAAGGTCAACCACTGGCTTTTTGAAGATGTTATTTAAAATACCAAATGCTGATAATGACTGTTGGAAAGAGTTGCAGCAGAAGATAGTTTTAATTTTCAAATAAAGGATTAGTGAAGTGGTGCTGAACAATGCTATATTCTAGTTCAAAGTTGCTTTTAATAATTTAACCCTGTATCTAATATATTAAATTACAAGAAGCTAGAGGGCAGGAAATTACTTGCAGAAAATTTTCATAAGGAACAAGCTTACAAATCATGCTTTGCCTTTTAGGTGAATGTATAGGCCTTGCTGCCCTCTTCAGGTTCTGTGTAGTAAAGGGGAATTTTATAGTATCAGAAAAATTTTTACTTAAGAGTATGATCAATAAAAGTCATGTTTTTTTCTTCAGATGACAGGTGTTAACATTTGTAACTAAATGTAAAATGGTGTTCTTACTGACAACCTAATCCCTTAGACATAAATCTTAAACTGTATTATGGTTCCTAAATTCACATTACAGTATGTTATTTCTGTAATGTAGTTTTTAGTCATTTTAGTTAGCTTCCTAAATATGATTTTAGAACTTTCTGTGGTGTTGAGTCTAACAGGTTACTTGTTATTTTTTTAATATTATGATCAGATGTAAAACGTGGATTAACAACCACTGCATTTGTAACAAACATTTCTTTGTTGGTCCTCAATTCCTTTTATTATGCTGTGGGAATGATGATTGTTTCATAACCATTTCAAGATGTTCAGCTATATGTTTTAATTGTTTACTAATTGTAAGTGTGCAGTGTATGTTAATTTAACCAGAAAACAGTCTGCTTACTTAAGTAATTCTTGCAAATGTATTACATGTTTCTATTTGCATGACAGAAATCACGTATAATCCTCAAGAATCTATATCATTCAGCACTATTCAGTTTTATGCATGTATCTTTCTTTTGCCTAGGCCACTATAAAATATTCGAGTGGACTGTAGAAGAACTATAAAGAATAGCCAAGGATGTTCAGAAGAATAGCACCATCTTTCATAAATGAGATATCTAATTTTAATTAGATATATCTCCTGGATTGCATAGGAGATGATCATGATTTGGTCCTATAATTCAGTTATGTTCAGACATGCCTACATGCATACTTTTTAGATTATTCAGAAAAATGCATTCTCTTCACAGATCAGTAGTATTCCAAGACAATTACAGTACCAAATTTAGGAATTACAATTTCCAGTAAGTTTTCATAAGTGTCACACAAACACAATTTTTCCAAGAGTGGATAGTAGTAAAAACTCTGCAAAAATTTGTCTTTTCATTTTAATAAACACCCCCCACTCACCTCAATCTTGGTTTAGAATGAAAAGAAGAAAACATGTAAGAACCTTTTGCCCGGAACAAATTGGCAGAAAGTGTCATTAATTGCTTCCTATTGTTTGTACATTAAAAGTTACACAGTATTTAGTGTGGCCAGAACAAGTAAAAGTTTACCTTCTTGCTCCTACAATGTGGAGGGCTCAAATGTTGTCGTATGCTAAATCAAAACTAACAAATCACTAACCTTTTCTTTGTTAATAACTGTGTTTCAAATCCATATTAAGATTTGGTCAGTTCCATTATACAGATAAAAGAACATTATAGCTTCTGCTTAGGCAGTGTTTTGTAGCAACATGGAAATTTTTGCTGTGAGAAATTTGAACCTGTTTATAAAGTGTGAATGTCTGATTTTAATGTTAAATGTCCTAGAATTAATGTCTGCCATTTTGTAGTTATATAGTCTGACTAAAGCAAACATATTTAAGAGCAAAGAGTTACACAAGTCCAGTGAAACTGGAATTCTGAAAGGTCAGTCAGTCCCTACCAGCTTTGTCCTATTTAAAAGCTTAGCCATAAATTTATAAACTTGAGAAAGGTCAGGTACTACCCCTTATAGGAACATCATAAATACTCATTTTTAACATACATTTTAGATATGTTTTTGGAAATGTAAACGTCTTAAAGAGTAAATCAAATGAAATTTCTCTCTGGAATATAGTTTTATAATCAAACCTTTTTTGTTTTAGTAGTTTGAAACAAACTTGTATATTAAGCTGCCATCAAGTGGTCAGTCAGAGTATTACCATAAACTTATTAAAATGTGCAGACATGAAGTTTTATTTTTGCTTGCTGTTTGGTTTAAAATAGTTATTTCCTTTCTTTTTTTTTATTTAAACATATACAAGAAGATTCCCTTTTCTTTATAAATTCCATTTTTAAACTGAAAGATTTGGAACTTAATGACTAAATGATAAACATTTTACCTAGCACATACTATACTGTACCTTCTAGCTATTCGTCACTTAAAGCCATTTTTTTGTCTTTTCATGATACTGTTGTCTTACGCTTACACCTGGCTGCCTTCACATGTTGTCTGCATCTGTGCACTTCTCCATCTTCTGCTCCACAGGGCTACAAACCTATACAGAGGTATACTACTTTCAAATCCTGCGTGAGGAAGGAACTCTATAGCAGATAAATGACGGTATGTGTTAGCTGCCCAGTCTGAGTGTGCTGGCATGCTTGCAGGAATGGCTGAATGTTAAACTGTCACTGTTTTGTTTCCTGTTCCGAAATTCAGGAATAGGTTATCAGACTGTAAGCAATGTAGTAGCTCAAAGTGTCATGTTGTGTTTTTGACTGAAGCAACAGAATTTTGTTCTGGAGTTGGCAATGACTGACGCGTGCTCATTGTTTTGTAAGCCAGCTGCGATTTTGTACTATGTTTGAAATAAGGAAAAGTATTCTTTCATAGTTTCTGTTGCTGTTTTCTGTCTGTCCTGTGACCACTTTTCAAGTAATTTCTCAGGTACATATAGCTAATAAGTATTTACGAGTGAAGATTGTAGAAGCAGATTTTTCTTCCCGAGAGACTGTTAGTAACTTGATTCTACTTTGATTTATACAGATACACTTTTGAAAATTATAATGTGGTTTTGTCTCTATTAATGCTGTACCAGCAATTTTCAAAAATCTGCAGTGTGCCCACACATGACCACCATGGCTGTTTCTGCATATCCACTACATGAATATTCATTCTTACAATTAGATTGTACTGTGGGTTTCGGTGTAAAGACTGGGGTGTGCATATTCTGTAGCCATATTGTGAAAGTATGTCACACGGTGGACACAGCACAAATGTGTTAGTAGACGTTTCTCTTCTTAAATAAAGCAAGAGTTTGCTCCTTTGCAATTTAAGGTTTTGGTGCCAGCCCATTTTTCATGTCTATATTTATAGACTTTGCAGTAGTTGCTACAAAGGCTGTTGACAGCCTGTTAACAAAAGACAAGAGTTCTGTTTGATCTGCTTATGGTATTCTCTTGTAAAATTTAGCATGCATAGGATTATTTCTTTATTATTTTGATTACTAATATTTTTTAATTATACTTCCTCTTTATGAGTATATCCTACATACTGAAGCATTGTACTAATATGTGAGGAACAGAAAAGGAAATTTGTTCTTAACAAAGCATCTGGTTTCTCCACCTGATTAATGGGAAGTGTAAATAACTAGTAGTTAAACCAACATTTTAGTAATCCAACTCAGCAGTCATATAAGAAGAAATTAATGGCTTTAGATTAATTTTATGTAATTTCATCGCTCTGAAACTTTTGGCTCTTCCTTTCCCATGTCTTTTTAAAAATCACTCTTCTATGAGTAGTCTTTTTGTCCCCACTAATTCTGCCACAGCCTACATTGTAATTGCACATCAAGTGTTGTTTAAACTCTAAACTTTTCAAGATAGGGAATGTTTTTTACAGGAAAGCTAGCAAAATGTTACACAGTCACGATGCTTTCCTGATAACTTCAGTGAAGGGTATGTGTCCAACTGGAGCAAAATGCAGTGTGACACAAAAGAATCCAATGTTTAATAATCAAGGCAAATACAATTAGCTTGGTGACAAAAAGAGAGACTGTGATAAAAGCATCAAGTTTATATACCTGGACACCTTGACAGAGATCTGAACTCGGGCAATAAATTAATTCATGCACCTGTTGAGATGGGGTAAACTGGGAAAAAAGAACACAGTAGAATACATATAAAGGGAGATTTTTGTTCATTCTGTATAAATCTCGAGAAAAAAAAAAAATCAAAGTTGAGTAATGATATGTCTCCACTACGCACTGGGGGACAGTACAGAGAAACCAGGTTAGCTCTCAGTGCACTGACCTGGCTACAGGTAGCCTCACTGACATAGTGTGGAGGTTGCTGGTTATTTACCCTGCTCTTCTTCCCACCTGGAGCTCCTGGATGCTCTAACAGGAATGCTTCTGGTACCTAAGTTTGCTTGTGTAGGACTGTGTCAGGTATCCGTTACCTGTGCACTGAAGAATGCAGTGTAAACCTCATATAGATAAAAATCCTTCCCTGCAGACCCATTAGTCAACTACTTAACCTTCAGTTGAGCAACTGCTCCTTGTCTCTTGTGATGAATCACAGTGACATATCCTGTTGTTAGCTATTCTGAGTTCCTTTTTGTGCAAAGCGTTACGTTACTTAGAATATTTTTTCAGATTTGTTGTAGACATTTATTAAAGTTTGTTGCAAGTGTCAGTTAATGGAAATGGAAACTTTAGCCAAAATATATGTGAAGTGATTTGGAGTTAGTTCCTACGGAGGAGAACAGAACTAATGCTGTCTTTGCCATACAGTGTGGAGTGAAGATTTACATAACTCCAAAAATAATTTTTTTCTATTTAGTTTGAAAATTGAAAAGATAATAGAGAATCATTGGAGATATGAAATTGAACAATTTCAAGTGGGTAATTAAATTTCAGTCTGATGTACAAAGAGACACATAAATGTATGCGAAATACAAAAGTCTGCTGCAATTACATCCCAAAGGTAGATGCAATACAATAACTCTTAGTTTTACTTTGTTCCAAATATAAATATACAGATCCTTGTCTGTGCTTTGATATACTTTCTGTGATAACCGTAGAACTCTGATGAAAGATTAAGATACTTGGCATATGTGCCACAGATGACACTGTGAATCTGCACCCTGAAAAGGGATAAATAGCACCTTGTGCTGTACATTATGCATCTCTAAATTGCACTTGACACAATTTACTTCACAGCATAAAGAATGTTATACCTTTATAATAAATAATGAAAATCTCTCCTTGGGGAACAACTGTGCAAGCTCTGTGTGGTCCAAAGAGTTGGCCGTGTTCTTGGAGAGCTTGTCTTTCTGCATTGCTCTCCCTGCAGACTCGGCATCGGCAGGTACTCCTTTGGGTATACTGTAGGGAGAACAGAAAAGACACATTAGTAGGGAACTGCCAAATGGAGCCGCAAGGAGAGCTCTACTTTGAACGCCTTATAGAAGGGTTATCTAGGAGATTTCTAATAAAACCCTTTCGGAGCTAATTTCCAAAGGAGGATGCTAGAGGCCAACTTTGTGAGGATTCAAGTCCATCTGAAAGTACTGTTCGCTAAACTATTTGTATGCTTCAAATCTGTAGTCAATGGTTAAGCTATAATTCCAATTTTGTTCTAAAGTATTGAAAATAAATATTATGTCATCATTGTGAATCTAGAAAATAAGTTGTATATCCCAGTAATTTCTTGAAAAATCTTATGATACTTGCGTTAAAAGACTGTTTTCTAGATGCTCTGAATTTTGTGAGGCTTCTAAGTTTCTGATTAAAGGTTTTTACAAAGTAATAGTTAATATCTGCAAACAGTCTTGCAACCAGTTGGGGAGGAAATTTCATTTTTAGGAAAGTTCACATGAAAGACTCAAGCATGGATTTAGAACCTCGTTTCTAGCCATGTTTCATGAATAAATTTCTGTCTAAATACTGCATTGTCAAGCACCATTCAGATGTGTTATGTACTTAATATTTTGAAAGATTTTAATTTCCATAGTTTCCTAATATACAGCAGTTGAATACATGCATCATAAGAGATAGCTTAAAAAAAACTTGAAGCAGCTGTTGCTTACTAGTTGAAGAGACTGTTGCTTACCTCTTCTCTAAAGAAAATAAAATGGAAAGTGTGTGATACATATATCTGACTCATCTTAAAAATGTAACTGTAAATTACAGAACCCAGACATTTGATCCTAAAACTGACCAGAACCTTAAAAACATACCTGGGTAGAGTGGAAGGAAAATGTTCCAGGGAAATGTGAAAGCATTGCAGAGTATGTGGGCAAAATGTTCTTTCTATGGATTTGGTACACTGAGAGTAGATACAACAACAATGCATACATTAGAAATAAGTAGAGGAACAGTTAGTGTACTTCAGTGTTTCTGTTACTGATTTTCATGAACATTTCTCTGAACCTATTTCATAAAATAAAAAATAAATGCTTATCTCAAAGCACTGGTTAATCAACTGAATGTCCTTTTCTTAAATAGTGAAATGCAATTTATAAGTAATGCTTTTTGTTTTTCCATAAGATTGACCATAAATCTCAAGTAAATTATGCGTTCGTGTAAGTATTGTTTCTAATATTTCATTTAAAGTCTGGGTTATACACTGCTGTGGATTAGGTTGTTTTCTGAATACTTACAACTTCTGCATAATGTTCTGTGCTTTTTATTTATATAAGATTAGTAATAGGAATAAATTAAATATAGGCTTCACTCTCTAATGGTTGGTTTTAATATACTGTAATGTCACAATATTTTTAACTTCTTCACTCAGTTCAACCAAAACAAGCTATCAGATAATCTGTTACCTTGACACTGTAACCATTTACCTCCAGATACTGGACTTAATTTCTAAGATAGATTACAATTTAAAATTACTTGTAAATGCTTCTGACTTACCTACAATTACAATTCCTGTTCCTTACTTAGTCTCTTTCCCCAGTTAATCTAATATTTAGCCACTCTCCATCTTTCTGTACTTACTATCAAAATAGGTTTGTGAAATTAGGAATAGCAGAAGAAATAATGATATCCAGTGATAACTACAGACAGCACAGAGTCTAGTGAATCTCGCAGGCCAACCTTTGGCCAATATTCCTTTCCATTCAGTGGGCACTTCCTAGTGTCAATGAACTACAACACAGTTTAGGATTAAGGTAACCTAGTATAAAGAAGCTTTCATATGATCTGCCCGTATTGTATCTGGCTTTTGCTACTGCTGCAGTTCCATGAGCATCAATAATTTTCTATGCTTTCTATGGAACACAGAGGAAAAATTCACCTCTATGGTGTTACAGGTGAATTTTTTAATACAGTGTTGACATGAAGAAGAAAGAAGCAAAACCAGAGAGAACAGGACATACCTGAATAAAGATGAAATCATTTCTTACAGGTTTTAACCTACAAAGGCTATTTGTTGAATGCTAACTGTGTGCTGTGAGGTGAGGATGCATTCTGAATACTTAACCTGTGAATGGATTTATAGCCTTCATTTTACAGACGTACTTCTGAGCCATAGAAGTGTTTGATCTTTCATGATTTTAATATTAAAACATATACCTAGTTTGTATGAGTGCGAGTCAAATTTCATTTAATATTAAAGAATTTAGTGAACAATACCTTTTTTCAGTTAGTATGTTTTTCACTTTTCACAGGAGACTCCAAAGTATGGCTGGAAGGAATATTACTCTTGTGTGATGACTGTAACCAGTGAACATCTCAGAGATCTGTGGAAGCAATTTCGGAGACGAGATATGCTGAGATAAAGGAAGAAAGAAGGATTATCTGCCCTGGCTAGAACTATTTATTCCTATGAATTCTTAGTGAAGAACAAACTAGCCCAGGTGAATTGTGAATCTTCCAGCTGCAGTAGAAAACACAGGACTCCTTTTCTATTTAATGTAGTGATCATCAACTCTTCTGCCCCTTTTAAGTATTTATTTTATTTAAACAACAAACTAAACCTGATTTGGCAAATCCTTTTTACATTTGAATGTTCTTTTTTATTATTTTGAGATTGTTTTCTTTTAAATGACAAACATAAAATAAGTTTTATACCTGGGTAGGCAAACATTTTGGCGATGAAGAGAAACTGCCCCATATCAGCTTAGACTGGGAATTTGCTTTCAGAAGAGCACTAACAAAAGTTTGTGCTAAACTGGAAATGAGAATACACTAAGTAGCATAACAATTACATACAAAGTTGAATGTACAATTTAAATTCTTAGAAGCTAACAAAGCTATTACTTTAAAAACAGTAAAGCTGTTGTGGTTCTAATGTGAATGATAGGTATTTACCTAGGAAAGGTACTGTATGGACTGTAATGTTCAGATTCTCCAAGTCTTACTACTATGTTTATTAATTTATCCTTTAAAAGCAATAGTACAGATTGTAAGATGTCTAATGAGCAGTATGTTGAAGAAAAGTCAAAATGTTCAAATTCACATTAAGTAACACACGATTTGTAATATTTATTACAAATTTTATTGGCATACATATAAATTCACTGATATATTTTTGGTAGAGTAAAACTTCATGTGTTTCTTGTGAATAGTGCACTTTTATATGAAGTAAGATGTGGCACTGAGTAGAAATTATAGTGGTTTAATTTGCTACTCTGGAATGCAGTATCTGAAAACACATAAATAACTTGTATTTGTGTCAAAAAAAGCAAAACAAAACATGAATGCATGCAGCAGTACAGAGCAACACTCACTAAGTAATATTATTTGACTATTATGCATCAATTAGATATAAATTGGGCCTTACAAAGGTTATGGAGACCATAGGCTATCAGTAGCCACCATGGTCTTTCATGCCCTGTAGGTTTAGATGTTGCTGAAACAGTGGTAAGGACACTGTTACATTTGGTTTTCATTTTCTCAAAGTTTTTTCTTTGCTATTCAGCAGCAGCATTTTTCCTTACTCCCTTTCAAGATGATATGAACTAAACCCAAACACACACAAACACGTTTCTTATATCCTTCTTCAAAAGGTTCACTGGACGTTAAATAAGTCTGTATCTATTTAGGAACAATATGTGCCTTGAAATATTTCTAGCTGAATACACACACACTAAAACTAATGTCAATAAATTGTTATCAGAAAGTCAAATATTTGGTGGAGTCTAGTTTTAAATCTTTATTACTCCAAATACTTGTAAGCAAACTTCAAAATTGTATTTAGTACACGTTGCTCAAATAGCATCCTGCATCACATGTGAATAGCATCTAAGTACACCTAAGTTTAGAAATGATTAATTTATAATAAGATTTATCTCTGCTTAAAAAAAAAAAAAACACAAAACAAAAGGAAGATGTTTTCTAAGAAATTCCACTCCAGATATCTTAGAAAAAAAAATGTGCTAGGTGTGGCTTTTATCTGAGAAAAAGCCAGTTCAGAAAGCTTTTGAAGGACGATTCTTTAGTTAATACTTCATGATTAATACTTAACAAATTTCTACCTTGGCATCCTTAAACTACCAACAACAAGAAAAATCAAATTAATTGGGATAAAGACACAACAGAACACGGATAAACTGCAATACCTGTGTGATCATTTAGGGAATTCATTGTATTCAATGTATCGTCTTGGTACGCAGAACTGTCTCACTGCTTCTTGTCAGCATATGCAAAACCCAGTTTGCTGCTTCAGTGATGAAGGACAAAAAAAGGGAAGAAAGGATAGGGAATTACTGAAGGGGTTCCCCTCCTTCCCCTTCATTCACTACTGCCCACTCACAGTGATCCTCTCCTTGGAGGAAGCAGCAGCACCATCAGCATTTTGTTCCTCCAGTGCCCTAGGCAATAGTGCACTTTGCTTTTATGGCTGGCTTGAGACAATTTTATCATTTTTCTATGTATTTCCTAACTATAGTCACTTAATATAAAATAGAATGTGAAACTGTCGGATTAGTTTTTAAGAGTATTTTTTGTCATGTTTAATAATAAGTTATTTAATATAAATATGAATATATGCATATAATAGTCTTGTTTATTTCAAAATAAATGCACTTGAAACTAATTTTCTTTGCAGTGTATATCATTCAAATTCTTTTGTCATAAAAAAATCTTTTTTTTTTGCATAACATGAATGTACGAGTGCTTTGAATTAGAGCATCTCACCATCACAAAAAAATAGACATTTTTGCTTCTTTTGGCCATTTCTTCAGAGAGCTTTGCTTTTCTGCCACAGAATTCCATATAAAAGAGCTGGAAGTGCAAGGACAGACAGGTGAAAACAAAGCAAGGTAATGGGACATGCCATCTGCTATAGAGGCACCCCTCGGATAGGCAGCAGTCACTGTGCTCAATAAAACCTTAATGCAAAATCTGCCAAGTTCCTGGGAGCAGAGGAAATCTGTGTGTTGCAACTGAATTATGTGAAAATTTGTGTAAATTAAGGCTTTTTTGTAAAAACAACTCTTGTTCTTTTCTGTAAGTTAAAAAACCTGTAATAATGTAAGAAAATAGTCAGTGGATGCTTAGGAACTGCCCACCTATGCCCAGACCAGCTGTAAATTGTGATTAAATGGTAACTGTTAAACCTACAGCTTTGGGTAGCTTTGTGATACTACCTACCTTTTGTCTGAGTGCTGAGGAATTCCTAGTTCCCAGCAGAATATCCTGTACTGCAAGCTGCTCCCTGCTAATCTTCTTCTGACATTTAAGATCACACAGGCAGTTTCCTTCCTTGCACATTTTGGCAGTAAGTCGATATAAATTATTTCCACTGCACATTCTTGTGTTGTATGACATATAAAGTTATCAGCCTGAAGAAAAAGAGACACTACTTAAGGTGACTTGCAGCATATTGTTGGTCATACTGCCTGGTTTCTATAGTTATTTGATCTCTTCCATCTAAATATGAGGATAAGGATGCATTGAAAATGGGGAAAAATATGATAGAGGAATTTTTCACTTTGATTCAATATTGCATAATATTCTTTACATAATGATGTGTCTTGCTCTCTTGTCCCACTGAGGACACTTTTGAGACAGTTTCTAGGAAAAGAACTCCAAAACGTTCCAAAAGACGTAAAAAGACGTTCCAAAAGAACAAAAAAGTTCTTTTCCAAAAGACGGAAAAGAATTGGACCAGAAGTTCACTATTCGAAAATTAATCTGAAACAAAACTAATCTGTAGCAATACCAATTCTGAACTCGCCTTAAAATCAAGCCCAAACTAATATAAGTATTTTCTAATGTGTGTGAGGTCTGAATGTACAGTATTTTTCCCTGTATCTGAAAATCCATGAAAGCATTTGGCATCCTGAACCTGTCAGCAGATGGTGCACTTGGATATATTATGTTCTTTTTCTTACACACACTATTAAATACGTGGGGGTGTGCTTTAATCTTGAATGGGTAATGTTAATTTTTACCACTAGTTTGACTTAAAAATTCCTCCCACAGAGGAACATTATTATTAAAGAGCATTCCATAAAAATATTAGTACCCACATGAAAATTTTAATATAAAAGACCTGATTTTACATATATATAAACATTCATAGAAACAGCAACATGTATTTAAATTTTAGTAATATGTTTCTGTTTATCCAGTGTAAGCAAATAAATTATTACTCATGATTTTTTTTTAAAAGTACACAAAGCTGAGTTACCTATCTATATGTCCACCTTATTTTAAAAATGGATTAAGTTAATATCATTGCACAGGTGCTTTTCCAGTTCCGGTTTCATAGCTTTCCATTGCAAGTAACTTTTCATTTACAGTTTTCTCCTGACAATAAATTTATAATCTTTCTCCTTTTTAAGCAGCCATACACATAAGTCATGATTTTTTAGTAACTGTTTCTACTGTTAAGTGGTTGTAGGTGATTTGCCTGAGGTTGTAAGTTGTGTTTTGAAACAATGACCTCTGTCTGACTCTAACCCCGCTTCAGAAGCTACAACCTAGATTCAAAAGAGTGTAGTGCTGTAAAAATGAACTTTCAAGTATTCAAATCTCTGCAGTAAAATGCTGAAGTTAGTCACCTAGGCTCCCGTAACGGATCCGTGCAGAGAATTGCATGGGATCTGTTTTAAGTCGGCAAACTAACTAAACTAGTTAACCAGGCAGTACTGAGTATAGGGACCATCGCCAGATGTTGCTCCTGGGAGCTGTGCATTCTCATGCGCATTCTTTCATGGCCAGTAGCACATGTGTGACAGGGTAGTGAGATGGCTCAGTTAGCAATTAACTCGGGAAAAAACCCAAAACCCACACAAGCAGGTATATATGTGATTCAACTGAAACAGCTCCCAGTTACAAACGTGCTGGGGACAGCATATGAGAGGGAGTGGAAATAACATTGCCTGAAGCAGAGATGAAGAGCAGGATAATGGCCGTCTGGATTCCGAGAGACTTGAGCTGCTGCTGGTAGTTGCTATCAAATTTTGCTTCTTGCCAGAGATGACGTAGCTTGTAAGGAGAATAATACGCCATTGCACTTGGAAACTGCATGACAAAACCCAGTACGAGGAGCAGGGACTGGAATCCAGAAGTCCCTGTTTTGGACAGATGCCCTGGGAGGCTGCTGAAGCATTTACTTTCTCTGGTCGTATGAATCTTGCATCCTCTTCTATATTATTTCATAATGACAGTGGACAAATTGCCAAAACTTGCTTACAGCCTGGCAGTTAAAACACTTCCATAGGAAGTGGAAAGAAAGAAAGTTGTGGCTGTCACTGCATTTTGTGCAGAGACATATTCTGAGGATCCCCGGAAATAGAAAACATGAACCTGGGCAGGTATCTCATCCCTTGGCAATGGCCAAACCAAGATGTGTGACCAAGGCACTGAGTGCCTCAGCTCTGTCAAGGCATTTCAGGGCATTAGCTGTAAAAGTGGGTTTAAATTGCCTGATCTAAAAAAAATAGAGGTTGTCAGACTGATAGCTTTACATTTAGATGCCTACTTTTGGAGTCAACCATTAAGCCACGTAACTCTACTCCAAAGGGCAGAAACCACTGGATCAGTGTACACAGGATGGGATGTCACTAGATGGGACAAGGTTTCTTACATACAGCTCTTTAGGGGCTTTCCACCCAAGGAGTTGTGATTTTTGCCTAAGCAGAGACATGCCGTGAGGCACCGTACAGATCTCCATTGCACCAGAACTAGTACTGGTTGGAAGTGGTTTAACTTTTTCCCACGATTCCGACCATAAGTGTTAAAAAGCGAAGCAGCAGGGGAATGAGGAGTCCGGGATGAATACGTCTGGGAAAAAAACAACACAATGAAAAAATCACTGCTGAAAGTGACAGAAGAGCGGGTGGATAATAAGCACAAATATGACTTTAAACAACTTCCCTGAAGGCAGACTCTGACAAATATAGTATTGTATCAATGCAGGGGTAGAAATCAAGAAATTCCAGGAAGGATTTCATTACTGGAAAAAGAGCTAAATGAGCTTCTCCTGTGGAGAACCAGGCAAATTTCCACATCATGGAAATGTTAAAAAAAAAAAAAAAAAAATCATATAACAACAGTTAGGTTTGGGTATCCAAACAGCTGCAAATAATTAAAGTGCCTAGCTAGGATGAACGAAGAGCAAGAGGATGAATACACCTGGGACAGCCCTTCAATTAAAATCCGTCTGACAGCTAGACTGAGACTGGAGAGGCTACTAAGCTGCTTGGTTTCATGTAGCTGGGAGCCATGAACTATGCACAGATGGTACTTGACTCCAGCTGGGATGCAGCATACATTTTCTAAGTGATATCTTATGCCAGCCATTGCAGAGAGATTTCTTTTTCTATCTGTGGTATGTGTGGTCCAACATACAAACATTCTGGAGAGAAGCACGCGGCAGAGTCACTGTCGTGAAGGTCGGAGAGCATCCCTGTAGAGCCACTGGTTCGCCTCCTTAGTGCTGTGTGCCTGCTTGGCTGTGTCTGTGCGTACTCCTGATCCTAGCTGCTGCCCTGTGTATTGCACTTGTGCAAAGGCAAGTATTTATACTCCTGTCCTGTTGTCCCTCCTCCTCTTGCTGCTCCACTGAAGATGTGAGACGTGGTGGGAGAGAAAGTATTCCACCATATCAGATTGCTTACCTAGAGGAGGAGATGTTCAGAGTCTATAAGCCATAAATTCCCCATCAGATTCTCTGAAAAATACTTCTTAAATTAAGAGCATTTTGCTTGTGTGTTTATTTATCCTTCACTGTATTCTGCATATACTTAGTTTGCAATTTTTTTAATTGACCAAATTATGAAAAACATACTGTGCTTAAAATCATCAGAAAGTTACTACGAGAGTATAAAATGAATCACACTTTATCATTTTCAGAATGTTCTAGCACAGTAAATCTATGACATCTTAAAAAGATCTAATAATGTGAAGTCTTATTTTTCCACACTGAATTGTTGTAATGGTAGTCTTAAGAGTCCAGTGTCATTTTATAGCTGAAATGTAACGAGCTAGATAGACATACGGTATTTCCAGCTACTCATCATTAACCTATGAATGGATAGTAAATGTGAACACCTATGGCCAGCCTTGGATATCCGCAGGATAATCCGCAGGAGCCTAAACAAATGCTAAGGTAATTTCTTTACAAATGCTCTCTTGCTGCAGTACTGTGGTATTCAAATTACACATTAAGAACACTATTAATTTAAATAATCACATTTCTTTTGTGGCTCATTTTACTTTTTTATTCTTGCTGGTTTGAAATTTTATGACCTTTCAAACTGGTACAAAACTGAGCTCTGAAGACTCTCTCTCTGCTAAACTATCGATAACAGATAATTTTTCTCTGCTGCATATTAAACATCCTCCCTCGCTTGAGATTTCCTTCTACTTTGCTTCCATTACATTATGAGGTTGATTATCAGGAACTGTTTATCATGTCCTAATAAAATACATTCAAGACATCTGTGTAACTTCATTAGACATGTACAAACCTTCTATTACTCTTCTAGATGACTTAACATCAGAATTCCTAGTACAGTTCCTTCCTTAAATGCACTGAAATGCTCTTAACAGCTACCCATATACAGTGAGCATTGTAGACACGCAGCATGATCTGACTATAATTTTAAGTAGCAAAGAACTTTAATGTCAGCAATTAGAACTACAATGTAATTCTTTATCTAAAGTTGGTTCAACAAAGCAGAGGCCCCCAGACTTGCTGACGAGTAGTTTTTAATTAGTACTGCATGCTGGAGTAGCAAGATGAATTCCTTTGGAAAGAGGTACTTATTTGCACTCTCCATTTCTGTACCTGAACCCAGCTGGAATCTACCTGTCAGGGCATGTGGAAGGAGAGATCACCTGCTTTGTCATCTGATCAAGGACCTTGTCAAGTGAGATGAGAAGGGGGAAAGCCAAACATACGGAAGCACAAAGCCAACCGACCAACACCTACAGAGACAACAGCAGGGAACAGCCCTGGTCAGCCGCACTAATTGGCAAGTGTACATGGAGCAGGAGGACGCTTGTTTTGGCAAGATCAGCTGGACAAGGACCTTGTCAAAATGCAGTGAGCACCAAGCTGGACCAGCTGGCAAGTTGGGGACCGTGGAGCAGGTAAGGGGGCCTGAGATCCAGGCAGGGGTGTCAGACAGCCAGGGAGGCTGTGCCTGTACTGGGGGATGTGCAACTGTGCGTGCGCTGGTGAGCGCGGAGACTGGGCAGGTGGGTGCTTTCTCTAACGAGCCTCAGCCCTGACAGCCGAAGGGGAGACGGGGACTGGGCTGTCTGTGCTTACGTGCATCCTGTACGTGGGCGCTGTTGAAGTTGCCACTGGCTGAGCAGGAACGCAGCACCCGCATCCACCAGCCTGAGGCGGAGATGCCAGGTGCCCGGGCTGGGCTCCAGCAGCCGGGCAGCGGGAATGCCCAGCCCCGGAGCTTCGGGTGGCAGCCGCTTTGTATAACATCCCTTCACGCTGCCTAGGTCACACAACCCCGTAGAGAGAATAGTCAGACATGGCAATGTTAGAAATGTATTCCAGAAGAGACACTTTTTTAAAAAATTCACCAGCAATGCCTTGCCTGAGGGGAAAAGCTGAGTGGTACCACTTATGACAAGAACATTTTGTTTCAATTTGCCAAACACTCAAGCCTCTTCCTCAAACCCCAGCTGCCTTCAGCCCAGCTCCTGACAAGAAGAAAAGCCAGTAAATTACCTTCGTTTCCACTACTTCTTGTGAACATTTCATACAAGTATCAATAAACTGTGCCCCAAGTAACCTCTCTCGCTGTAGGCAGAGGCTGCCCAAGTACAGTCATTTGGGAAATCTGACCAGGAATACCTAATGGGTTAGATTATCCCGGGATTTACTTTTGCCGTAATGCAATGCTCCCTTGAACATGCTTGCTCTTGAGCTGTTCTGCTGCTACCTAAAATTTCTGCAGGTCGTACCACAGAGGGAGGAAAGGCACAAAAGAAAAGGTCTCTCATGACCCACCTGGAGAGTGACAAGAGGCGTGGAGGGAATAGAAAGCTACTGTGGGTGTGAAGGAGAGCTTATGTCCATGGGGAGAAGCCACAAGCGCAAGGGCAGGAAAGAGGGATTCTTTACAGCTCTTAGCCCAAAGGATGCTCCAAGGTAATTGGGAGTATCAGTTAAGGCAGGCTTTTTTGTCCTAGCTAAATTAAAGTGAGGTTTGCCTGTTCATTTCACTAAATGGGCTAATTTTGAACAAGAATGGTCATGATTTTGGGAGCTCTAGTAAAGAGTATGCTATAATACTTATAATTAATGTTGTTATTATTAGCATACTAAGTAAGAACATTCTGTTCATTGTGAAATCTAGGCAGTGAGAAGCGGGTGGTAGTAATACATGATTTTGTATGATAACTATTATTACAAAAAATTAATTAGTATGTTAAAAAGTCTTCTGTAATGTTTACTATGTTTCCCTAGCATGTGTTGTTTTTAATAAGCCCCATATCACATACAGAATTTTAAAATGGTTTAGAGGGGAAAGCTTTTCATAGCCCGCAAGTATGATACAAAAACTACTTCATCCTTATGCATAAAGTATCCAGGTGTTAACTTCTCATGGTACAGCCACGTGTCCCTGGAAACACACAACACATTTGATGCGTTATTCTTTTGTACCTGAGAGGGGTCAGTACTGTCAAGTATTTCCAAATAAGTGTGAAAAGCCATCAAATTAATTAAATTGCCTTAATTTCTTTTAACTTTTTCCAGTAAAGCGTGGGCTATGCCTTCAGGCAGTGGTAATCTTATTCTTTATACTTTTAAAATCTGTTTTGAATAATGATGGATGTTTTCATTAAATCATACTGAAGTCTAATCTTTTAAATGTTCTATTAAAATGTTGGCCTTAGTGATGACTTGCATGATTAATTACAGGTAAAATAAAGCGGTTTTATTGTCTATGTCATGTTTGGTTTTGGTCCCTTTCCTCCTTTTTTGTGAAATACAGTAAATAGGAATATCCAACCTAGTTTTTCAGTACCTTTCACTGTTTCTCTACCTTTTTAATGTATAATACGTAATTCCTCATTATGCAGAATCTTTTCTTAAGTTATTATCTTCCAATCTTTCACTGGCATCCTATCGTGCTCACTGCTCTTCTATAATAACTATATATTGCAGAAATAGTTTCACTGAGCCATTCACAATGATATATGAGTCCTTTGAAAAGGTAAAGATAATTTACTGCCACGGAATATGTAATATTCCTCTTGATACATCATTCTGTATTACTCATTCACCTGGTTCACCGTGGCTAACTGGAATTCCTCAGCCTAATCTTACAGTAATGAGGGGTGCATGATTTTGCATTACATAAAACCACTGCAGCCGTACGGTCAACTTCTTTTTCTGTCTCTTCAACAAACATTGCTAACAACTCAGTTTTATACTCTGGAACCTGGCAGCCCACCTACTATTGTTTTTGTCGCGTTTTCTCTATTTATTTCTCTCTCTTGCAGCCTGTTTTTAATCAACGGCAGCCGTATGCATTCCAGGTTGTGATTACTTAGCTTCATGCGTAGTCTCCCGTGCGAGACATTACACAAGCCTCTTTTCCAAGTCCAAACACATTTTCATCAGCCAGTGCTTTCCTACCTACCACGCCGCCGATGCTCTGGGAGACTCTAGCAGATTGCAGAAATACTACGGGCTGTGCTCGGCATTTCTAATTCCGGAATGATAGTTCAGCAACGATTCGGGTGCGCATACTGCAACGCAGTCTGGGTTTACTATGCCATTTCACAAGCGCTTCCTTACGACGGCCGTGACAGAGTGAGTCAGCACAACCCTACGCCACCTTCCCTTGGCCAACCGTCTGCCCAGAGCAGGGCCGGCCGCCCAGGCCTCCCACAGCCTCTTGCGTGCCCTGACACGGCGGGCTATAACAACTTGTTGTTTGCTATACGTTACTCTGAAACATTGGTTGCAAACAAAGCACCGCTTTTCTTAACCGAGTGTTTGGAAGTACTCCCACGGGCGGCTAAGTGTCATCATCCCTGCTTCGGAGGCGGAAAGGCTGGAGAGAAGCTGCGTCGGGCGCCGGGCGTTAGTACGGGGCGAGGCGTCACCGGCGCCTCCAGCCAAGGTAACACCCAAACGCTCCTGCACGTGCCGGACACCCGAGGCACGTAACTCATTCTGTAATGGCGCTAAGCGGCTCCGGGGCCCGGCACCAAACTTTAAGGGAATGCTGCCCGTCATCGCCCACGGGAGGCGGCGGGAGCGTCCCCTCCCCTACCAGTCCCGAACCCCACCGGACCCAGAGGGGACGCTGCGGCTCCTCGGGCGGTCCGGCCCCGG
>NW_010566393.1:0-204 GCF_000687285.1 Phaethon lepturus
CCGCTCTCCAGAAGACACGGACTGCACTCGATGCAACTTCCTCAGCTACCTGACTCGTGTGACCTCCGAAACGACCTCTCTAGCTCTCACAAATAATCCTCACGGATCCTCAAACTGGGCTTTAAGTGGAGTTAAGGCAAATACCGGTCTTCTCTGTTCTCTCTTCGGTCTTTGTTTTGGCTTTTATTGGTTTTCTATCAGTTG
>NW_010566393.1:394-1040 GCF_000687285.1 Phaethon lepturus
TCTTTTTTTCGTCCCTCTTTTCCTTTTTTTTTCTTTTTTTTTTTTTTGTAAAAAAAAAATAAAGAAAATAAAAAAGAAAACGTCGGACTCTTTGGCTTTAAGTAAGAAATTGTAAAAAAGGAAAAAAAAAAGAAAAAAAAAAGAAAAATCCAAAAAACAGACGACGCCAAGTCAAGCCGCGTGACGGACGCTCACCTGTAACTACCTTGCTAGCTAGCCAAGAACAGACCAGACTCACCTCTGCTCCAAAGGAAATCCAAAACCAAGGAAGATCCAAACGTCTCTCCACTGCCAAAGTTCGTTTCGTTCTGTTGTCGCTTCCTTCCCCTCCCCGCAAGGATGGACGGATCCAAAAAACAGACGACGCCAAGTCAAGCCGCGTGACGGACGCTCACCTGTAACTACCTTGCTAGCTAGCCAAGAACAGACCAGACTCACCTCTGCTCCAAAGGAAATCCAAAACCAAGGAAGATCCAAACGTCTCTCCACTGCCAAAGTTCGTTTCGTTCTGTTGTCGCTTCCTTCCCCTCCCCGCAAGGATGGACGGACGCGCCCCCGGGGCTTTAAAGAGTTTCTATTAAAATAAAGCAAAAAAAAAAAGTGTTTTTTTTTTTTTAAAACCAAGCCCCCGAGGCGTGGGAGGGGG
>NW_010566394.1:0-230 GCF_000687285.1 Phaethon lepturus
TGCGTGGTTACATGGTGGCCAGCAGCTCCTACAAGCCAAAACACGGGTAAGGAATTGATCCCTCATCACATACAATGGGGCTGGGGGACCTCGTCCCCGGGTGTAAATCGGTGCTGTGCTCCCCGGGATGATTTACACTGCCGCAGCCTAGTCCCGCTCCCCCACGATGGAGACGGACCCGATCCTGAGAAGGGGGGACGAAATTTGGGCAGCCCAAAGCAGTAACACCA
>NW_010566394.1:345-2389 GCF_000687285.1 Phaethon lepturus
ACCCTCGTCCCCCCTCGGGGCTCCTGGCAGCGGGCGGCAGCGGGTCCCAGCGGGAGGGACCCAGGGATGCGCTAGATGCGGAGGAGGTTGGGTGCTGCCAGGGAGGAGGGAGCCGCAGCCGCCTTTTGGGTGCGAAACGAAATGGTTTGGGGCTGACTCCTTCTTTCCTCACCCCAGCAGCACGCTGAGCAGCTCCCGCTGGCAGAAGAAACCCCTGGGACACCCTCCTCCGTGGGTGCGGACCTTGAGATAAACCCACTCCGGCTCCCAAAGAGGGAGATGCTTCTTGCCACCGCCCCGGGAGCAAAAGCCAGCACGGTTCAAGTGACTTAAAATCCAGGCGTTACCAAAAACACCCCACCCGGCGCGGCTCAGCGCTTGCGTCGTGAGCAGCTCCCGTCGGCTGCTGCTTGGCTTTCCCCGCACGCGCGCAGAGATGGCCGTGACGGGCGCGAGCCGGGGATTCGGGATCGAGAGCGGAGATGCCGCGGAGCTGCCGGTTTGCCGAGGGATGCGCAGAGCCGGGCACCAGCAGCCCCTCGGATGCTCCCGCTTCCAAGGCCAGATCCGGATCTTCGTCGCTCGGGCCCATGCCTAAGTGTATTTCAAGCTCTGGAAAAGCTACAAGGCTTCGGCAGCGATTTCAAGGGCTGACCCGGGAATTATCTGATAACAAAGCAAGGCCCTTCCTGAAATACCTCCTCCTCCTCTGTCTTTTTCCTCTCCTTCTGTGTATTTATGCACAAATATGCCCATATTTACACACCCACGTGCTACACTTATAATGCCAATCCAGAGATCCTTTTCTTCGTGCAGCTCAGTGTTCAAATCTGTAGGACTTTGACACAAAACATCGCTGCAGAGATTAGTTTTTTCACAATAAAACACATTGCCCCATACAGATAATTTTGTCCTAGCAGCCCTAACGCTCGGTGGTGTCCGGCCGGTATACAAGCCTCATCCCATCGCCCTCAGCAGAGATTTTGGAAGATATCGAAGGGCTGCTTGCAGGCTTGGGCATGTGGTTGGGTGTTAGAAGACAACCCGCGCTGTAATCGGCACCTTCCCTCTCTCCAAAACCATGGCACAAAGGATAAAAGTAAAATACAGCTGCTGCCTCTTCTGGATGCCAGCCCGGGAGCATCTCCGCAGACCAGAGAGCCTCAGTCCTCCATCCCAGCCGCGGAGAGAGGCAAACGTCGCCACGGGAGGAGGAAAGGAGCTGGACCTACGTGAGGTGGCCCGATGCTACCTAAGGTGGGCGGTGGCACCGTCCCCTTCCCCAGTCCCTAATCTAGCATCCTCCGGCTGAGCCATTTGCAGCTCATTTTTGCATCCTTTCAGAGTCAAGGGGAGGTTTGGATGCTCAGCATCTCCGCAGAAACAGGCCCGGAGTCTCTCAAACCAAATTCCTCAAGGGAAAAAGAAAAAAAAAAAAATCACAAGTCTCCTCCTGAAAACTGGTTCAAGATCACATCAGTGAGTCAGAAGCAAAGCTAGAAATAGCACTAGAGCTCCGACCTGCAGGCGCAAATCCCATTAAAAGCTGGAGGGGAACCATTTCTCTGGGCAGGGGAGAAACCTGGACCCTTCTGCTTCGTGCGGCCCGACGGTCGCTTCCAGCCGTGGCCCCCACGGACCTTTTTTGCCCCGAGCCAAACATCGGAGCACTTATCCAGGTGTTTTCCCTATTTCCCAAACACGGTGCCAAGGGCAAGCCAGAGACACGCTCCCACCGGCGCTCGGTTTCCCCAGGAACATCTGCCTGGGTCGACGCAAGAGGCGCCGGATCCGTCCCAAGGAAGGGACCGGCCGTGGTGGCCTGTGCCGCGGGGACAGATGCCAGCCCAGCTCGGTGATGGCCGGAGCAACGTGGCCTCTTGGGCCCTGTTCGTCCCTGCGATGTGGCTCTGGGGCTTCCCAAGGCAGCTGGGATCCCCCAGCTTGGCACGTTGGGTTGGGATGTGCCTGGTCCCGCTTACGGACCCGCTCGCCCCTCCTGCCCGGCCTCGGAAGGCCCGCGGGGACACCGCGCCCCCAAAAA
>NW_010566395.1:0-1024 GCF_000687285.1 Phaethon lepturus
CGCCGCGGGGCCCGGTGACAGGGTCCGGTTTGGGTCAGAATGTCTGGGTTTGGGGTCACGACGTGTTCTTTCAGGTCATAACACGGCTTTTTTAGGAAATAATGTGGTTTTTTCGAAGAGTAATGTGCATTTTCAAGAAATATCGTATGGTTTTTTTTAAGCGACAGTGTGCGTTTCTAGGTAATAATGTGCATTTCTAGGTAATAATGTGCATTTCTAGGTAATAATGTGCATTTCTAGGTAATAACGTCTGCTTTTTTTTTCAATAACCTCTGTTTTTGGGTGATAATGGTTGGATTTTTGGTAATAATGTGCCCTTTCAGGTAATAATGTCTGGTCTTAAGATAATAACGCCCGTTCTTTTGGTAATAATGTCTTTTTTTTTTGGTAACAGTGTGACTTTTTAGGTAATAATGCCTTTTTTTAGCAACAATGTGCTTATTTGGGTAATAATATGTCTTTTTGGGAACAATGTTTAGCATTTTCATAACAATGCCTCGAGTTTTGGTAACAACGTGCTGTTATTGGTAAAACGAGGTGTGTTTTTTTGCCGATAATGTCCGGGTTTGGTGATAATACCTGTCTTTTTTCCATAACGGTGCCTGGGTTGACGGTAACGCTGTCTAGTTTTGGTAACGATACCTGGTTTATTGTGACGCTCATGTCTGGGTGTACGGTAACGATGTCGATTTTTGGTAACGATACCTGGCTGTGTGTTTTTTGCTAATAACGTGCAGTTCTTGGTAAAAAAAGTGTGCGTTTGGCAAGGACGTGCTCTTCTGGGTAAGCACGTCGGCCTTGTGGGTAGGAATGTCTGTTGTTTTGGCAAGAATGTCCTTTTTTTTGGTAACGCTGTCTTTTCTCCCACCCTTTTTTCTGTCCTAACCGGGTTTCTTCCAGTGCAACTGCAGATCGAAGACCTGACTCGCAAACTGCGCACGGGAGACCTGGGCATCCCCCCTAACCCTGAGGACAGGTTGGGACCCTTCACCCTGACAGTAACCGCTCGCCTTCCCGCTCCCTC